>NC_074668.1:86827392-86850370 GCF_029448725.1 Salvelinus fontinalis
TGACATTCATTACACACTCCTCCAGTGACATGCCACTCACCATGCGAAGAGCACACAGCAGTACATGATGGCAGCTCCTATAATGGCCACCGCGTTGGTCTCCTTCTGGATGCCATCCTGACCCACACTGGGGTAACATACTGTCATATTCACCCCCTGGTACACCACTGGGAAAACAGAGAGGGGGAGCAGAGCAAAGAAAGTTTAATCTTCTGTTTCCAGCTTTTCTTTGGTAACAGTGAACTGTGTGGTTTTACTGAGGGAATAAAGAAAAGTTTGTTTCTCCCTGTCTGTATGACCCTATAGTAGTGTGTGTTTCTCCCTGTCTGTATGACCCTATAGTAGTGTGTGTTTCTCCCTGTCTGTATGACCCTATAGTAGTGTGTGTTTCTCCCTGTCTGTATGACCCTATAGTAGTGTGTGGTTCTCCCTGTCTGTATGACCCTATAGTAGTGTGTGGTTCTCCTTGTCTGTATGACCATATAGTAGTGTGTGGTTCTCCCTGTCTGTATGACCCTATAGTAGTGTGTGGTTCTCCCTGTCTGTATGACCCTATAGTAGTGTGTGGTTCTCCCTGTCTGTATGACCCTATAGTAGTGTGTGGTTCTCCCTGTCTGTATGACCCTATAGTAGTGTGTGGTTCTCCCTGTCTGTATGACCCTATAGTAGTGTGTGGTTCTCCCTGTCTGTATGTGTTACGTTCCCCAGTTTCTGTGTTCTGTTTTGTATTTGAGTGTGTGTTTCAGGAGATGGCTTCCTGAAGTACTCCCCAACCAGCTGATTGGTCAACCCCAGGCTAATTGGTGATTGGAGCTGACCCCGCCCCCTCGTCAAGAAGCAGCTGACTCTAATCACCATTGCCACCTGAAGATAAAAGCCAGTGTTCTGCCCAGAAGATTGAGAGAGGAGAGATTTGGAGTAGAGATTTGGAGTAGAGATTTGGAGATTGAGAGAGAAGAGATTTGGAGTAGAGATTTGGAGATTGAGAGAGAAAAATTAGATTGTGATATAGTGTTGGTTGTGTATCAGAAAGTGTGGTATGTACTGTTGTTGTTGGTAGCAGTTTTGCTATGTCCTGTGTTTGTGAAATCGTTAATAATTACTCTGTTTTGTTTGTTCCCAGGGGGGGAAGGAGAAGGCACTTTGGGAGTGCTTAGGCAAGAGGCCCGAGGGCATACATATACCCGTAGTATATTTACTGTCTAGGCACACTAGGTAAGACCTGGGCGGACCACCCCCTGTATTTTGGTTAGGGCACCAGGCGGTGTAAAGTTAGTTAAGTTAAGTGGGTAGGCAGGTTAGATAGGAGAGGGGGAACTTTGATATTTACTTTCTTTGCTTTGGTTCCGTCCAGCCCCTTTTCCCCATATTACCGTGTAAGAAAATAAATTCTAGTAAACGGTAAATTCTGCTTTTGTGTCATCCTTACTCGCACCTACAGTCCATGCCTCTTGCACTTCAGAGAGTTGAGTTGTAGCAGGGAGTTGCGTTCCCTCTTCTCAGAGGCGTGCGTAACAGTATGACCCTATAGTAGTGTGTGGTTCTCCCTGTCTGTTTGACCCTATAGTAGTGTGTGGTTCTCTATCAGTGGAGGCTCCTCAGAGGAGGAAGGGGAGGACCATCCTCAGTGAAATTTCATTAAAATAAAAATTGTGAAACACTAAAAAAGATAGCTTTTGTCCTCTGTGTATATTGACTTAAACACACAACCTAGGAGACACGTAGGCCTCACCCCCTTCCATAGACCTGCATGGTAATTTTGACCACTTCCAGAGGACAACCTCCAATCAATCAACATTGATAAGTATGAACTGACGTGTTGTCATCCAATCATAGGATTAGGATCAGATGAAACGAGTGTTGTATTGGGGTTGTGCCGCAAAGCATTAGGGTGGGAATCTATGTGTTGAGGAGCTTGATGACATTATTGGATAGAGATTGAAAAGTCATAGTTGAGAAATGTAACGATATTTTTCAATTCAAATTAGTTTCTTCAAATTACAGGAGACGGAGAAGGTAGATTATAAATAGTTTTCTTGGTTTTAGAACATAATTTGTGTCCAGTTAGTGCAATTTATTTAAATTTGCCTTGCTAACTTCAGTAGCAAATAGTAGTAGCTAGCTACTAGCTCGAGTGTGCAGTTTTCGCCCCAAACGCCACCGCAAATTTTGTTCATTTTTTGATGAAGAATCCCTTTTAATTCACTGTGGTACACGGAAAATGTGTTAATTAAAACCGAGGGTCGACCTCTGCCTGAGATCAGTTTTACGAAGAAGGGTGAAAAGGTGAAGGTGTTCAATACCGATATGTATCAAAAGTATAGCTGGATAACAGGTCATTTCATTAAGCCACCTGTATTTCTGGCCTTGCCTGCTTTTTGTAAAGTCTGAGCCTTGGCCGAAAGGTGGGTACAGTGACCTGAAGAACATTGATCGTTAAGCTAAACGGCTAAATAAAAAGCAGGGAGCATATACATTTCCACATCAGATTCAATCTTCTGGGGAAAAGCCGCATCGATCATGGCTGAACTCTGGATATTCAAACTGCGCAACAACGAGAAAGTAAGAAGAAGCAGGGATGTTCTCAAGCGACTTATCAACACCACTGCGTTTTTCACCATGCAATAATTGGATTTTAGAGGACGCGACGATAGGGAAAGTTCCGCTAACAAGTGCAACTACAAGGAACTTGCAGCGGTAATTGCACGTTACAATGCTTTACTTGCTCTACATATGGAACTTTCTACTTTTTTTTCTGGGATGTTCTTTTCGCGCGCGCTCAAGTAGGGTTTCCACTTTGCTCCGGTATTTATTTAGCAAGATAACACAATCACTCCAGACAGACACAAGCAAAAACTCATGACATAAATGTTGCAGCAGCCTAGTCTATACCTAAACATTAGAGATCTGACATGCTGTATGGGATGAAAACGAGAAAATGTTGCAGTCTAACTGTAGGCTACTAATAATAGGTCCTGCATACAGCCTGTTCATCTGGTCAAGGTAAATAATTGGTAATGCTATGTATTTATAGTCCATTTGTGTGTCAGGAGAAAATTTGAATGTGATCAAATTTGGTTTATATTGAAAATTGGGCTGGCAAAGCAGCCTATACGTTTTCAATCCAAAATGATTAACTGGAATTAATCACCAAAATAGTGATGACAGGTGTGAGTCATTATTTTTAATAAGGCATACAGTTGCATAGGCCTGCATAACGCAAACCTGGGTAAAGCAAGCTCAGCCCTGTGAGTTCTGTCTATCAGTTGTCTGTGTCTGGGTAGAGGAAATCCCCCTCCTAATCTAGTCTAAATATAATTCCTATGAACAAGTATAAGGTTGCTGCAGTTTGACCTGATTAGGAAAAACTGGTGTCCTCATATCCCCTATAAAACCTTTTTACAACTGAATAATCACTGTCATACCTTTTATAGGGTCCAGAGTTTTCCTGGTTTGGTTAACAGATAAGGAAAAACTCTGAGTCCCAGGGGGTAAATGGAATGTTTCCTCCAAGCACTGTGAGTACCCCTATCAATTTTCTCTCATTACTGTATGTAGAGTCAATCACACATACACACACACACAATCACATTATTACACATCAATGATTTGTGTGGACTAACTCATTCTTAGCTCTGTTGTCTAACTGGGCGTTGTGTTAATTGTTTTTCGTCTTTCTAGTCAAATCCTGTCCTGCACTGAAGTCAAGCCTCTGAACACCTCAACTCATGCCTCATACCCTCATTCAATCACTGCTGTGATCCCTTTCCAACATGGTGTAAGTAGCCCTCTCATTCCCATTCCCCATAATATTGCACTATAAATGTCTTTATTAAATGCTTTATGTTAACGTAATTACTCTTTGACGATTTTTGAAACCCACTTTGACGTCTCTGTGCGTTCCTTGCCTATACCGTGGGTCTCCCATCCTCTTTCATTTTTCAAGTCACCAGCCTCTGCTGTTCTCTATAATCGCCTGGGGATGGAGTCACCTCAGAGTATGAGTGCTGATCTAGGATCAGGTCCACCCTGTCTATATTATCTTTTTCATTATGATCTAAAATACAAAACTGATTGTAGATCAGCACTCCTTCTCTAAGATGATACATTAATACGGGCTCTGATTCAGAATGTCAGATTACGGAGGCCCAGTGTTGTATAGTTGTTTTGATGTTTCTGAGGATCCCCATTAGCTGAGGCAGCAGCTAATCTTCCTGGGGTCCAAACAGGATTAAAACAATTACATCACAGCAAAACCTAATAGCCTACATCTTTAACACAATACATCATACAATATATTATTACTCTAATATTACAGATTTACAACATAACATGTACAATACTACAATACAATAATAGCCAAGGCAGGACAAGAAAACATCCCTGGAGGTAAGTAAGTGCAATGATAACAATATACGTGACGGGACATAGTTTTCTTTGCCTCATGTGTATCCCTGGGACAATTGGAGCAGTACAGGTAGAGGGGCCGATGAGTCTCTGTCTGTGCGTAAGACTAAACAGACTGTCAAACATGGATTATTTTTTGTGAGATGCAAACTAACACCATCACTGCTATTATTGTGTTATGATAAGCATATATGTGTGTGTGTCTCTCTCTCTGTGTGTGTGTCTCTCTCTCTGTGTGTGTCTCTGTTTCTCGCTCTCTGTGTCTCCCTCCCCCCAGATGGCCATAACAGGGCCGGCTGTGGATTCCAGAGTGGATTCCTGTGTGTTGTGACCAAGAGAACAGATGCCTTGGGTTCAGTGAAAACAATTACAGGGTTGCTTACTGTACACACACACACCAGGCTGAGCCCACTGCAGGGGAGAGGGGACCTGTCCTGCTCCTAGTGTTGTGTGTTTTCAGTCCCACTCCAGACTAATTCCTTCACATAGAAACACAGGGATGTGTGTCTGTGTGCTTGATGAGGTCACCCAGCAGACAGAGCCGGAGGGAAACTGAACAGGCAAACATGACTGAACAGGACAGGAGGGAGGACCACTCTTTTGCATCCCAAATGACACCCTATTCCCTTTATAGTGCACTACTTTTGAACAGGGCCCACACATACACATGCATGTGTGTACACACACACACACACACACACACACACACACACACACACACACACACACACACACACACACACACTCTCCAGTGAAAATGACTATTTAAACCACTATCCTTACTGGGGATGTACAGTGTGAGTGTATGTGTTGAACAGATGTTTTTATACACGGTGCTGATTTCCTCAACAAGTTGCAGCATTGCCCTGTACTGCCCCGGGACAGCACGCACCCCTGCCTCCACGCAAAACAACTAGCAGGTACAAAGAATGTACAAATCAGAATGGGTGGAACAGACATTCCTTTTCAAAACAATGTTATGTACATGTCAACTCAAAGCAATATCACGTTGCAATGTCACACTGTTATATGATAGAAGCATGGCTTGTGAGAAGGAGAGAGAAGGAGAAAGATACATAGTTAAATAGAGAGAAAAGAAAGGAATTGAAAGTTTAAAAAGAGAAAGATGAGAGGGAGAGGAAATAGCTGGATGTCTGAAGGGACTCATAAATCCAGAGAGAGAGAGGAATGAGAAAGATGACTATGTTGGACTCCCTGGGGGTTGTGTTTGGAGTCTCAATCGGGGGCTGGAGGAGGTTGTGAAAGACCCGGGGGAATTAGCGGAGGCAGGTGGAAGAATAGGAGTCAGAGACAATATTTGCTAAATGTACCGTACGGCATGATAAAGCAATCTGAATTGGAATGAAAGTCTGAGGGGCCAGGCTGTTTGGAGTTGTCGTAGCTGGCTGGGGGAGGATGCAAGCGAGAAGGGGCAGTTTGGAATGGCAGTGAGCTGGTGAAGTACAGTTACAGTACTGTGCTGCTCCCATCACTCATCTGACGTAACGCACTGACATCCACATCCATTCGTTCACATGGAGTTATTGAACTAAGCGCGTGTAAGTGAGAGGGGCGCTTGACTGATGACAGTAACGGTGGGAGCCACAGGTCGGTTCCATCTGAATCTCATACCTTATGAATCACAGCTTGAGACCAGATTGGATACAGATTCAGAAACACTGGTTTGGTGTATTGGATGCATCATAAGAAAATGTACAAGGCTTCAGAGGGGTAACAGTGCCCCTCTGGCACTGGGGAACCTCTGGCCTGGTGAAGCTGACAGGAGCTCAAAAACTTAAAAAAAAATAGACCCCCTACTTTATCATCCAAGTAATTCTTCTTTCTCTTATCTGAGCAGACCAGAAACCTTTCAATATACAGTATACATTCAAACAATACTTTAGAACCATTTAAATATAATAAATTGGAAGGTTGTGCAGGACCATGGTAGATGAAGGAACCAATCTTTTCAGACTGTTAGAGTATTTATCTGGTCAGTAAGGCAGGGTATTATGTCTGCTGTTTGTAACAGTGTTATATGTGAAAATGTATTGTGGATGAAAAGAAATCTCTCACCCTGTCTCCTGGTATTTTGTGTTGAAACTCCTTTACTTTATCACCACAGTAATGGCAAGTATTTGACATGGTGAACTTTACCCAGCTACAGTATGCACAATTATCAAAACCATTAAAACACAATAAAAATGATATTTGATTGGTAGGTTGATTAATTATTTCATCGCATTTGACGTTTTTAAATGTTACCTGATTATGTCAGAGTGACTGTTCAGCAAAACCTTTACAATGCTTTCAGAATAATGTTGGACTATTTCATACTGTAGCCACTAGTTTCCATTGAAAAAATGACTGACTGAGACAGACGGACAGAGACTACTTGTTCACCAAGACAAGGTGTGTAAGAGTGTGTAATGATACTGTCAGGCAGCATTACTGTGTTATTATGTTGTCATTAGATCCATCAGGAATGTCAAATAGCCTCTTCACCTCCCTACAGCATACTGTCTCCACTAAGAACAACATGTAGCAGCAGATAGTGTGTGTGACGTACAGAGCCTTTGTCTTGGAGTGAATGTGTGCTTGGCAATTGCTGTGATTCAATGTGATTGAGTTGTTTGTGGTGCAGTGGAGGTGACTGAAGTGAACAGGATGTCAGAAGTGACTCAGGTGAGTGTGTGGTGAGGTGTCGGACGGGATATGATGTGCGCCTGTGTGTGTGTGCCTGCTCACACACGTGCATCCATGCAAGTACAGTTGAAGCCGGAAGATTCCATACACTTAGGTTGGAGTCATTAAAAGTCGTTTTTCAACCACTCCACAAATTTCTTGGTAACAAACTAGTTTTGGCAAGTCGGTTAGGACATCTACTTTGTGCATGACATAAGTCATTTTTCCAACAATTGTTTACAGACAGATTATTTCACTTATAATTCACTGTATCACAATTCCAGTGGGTCAGAAGTTTACATACATGAAGTTGACTGTGCCTTTAAACAGCTTAGAGAATTACAGAAAATTATGTCATGGCTTTAGAAGCTTCCGATAGGCTAATTGACATAATTTGAGTCAATTGGAGGTGTACCTGTGGATGTAGTTCAAGGACTACCTTCAAACTCAGTACCTCTTTGCTTGACATCATGGGAAAATCAAAATAAATCAGCAAAAACCTCCCACATTTTTTTTTTTGACCTCCACAAGTCTGGTTCATCCCTGGGAGCAATTTCCAAATGCCTGAAGGTACCACGGTCATCTGTACAAACAATAGTACGCAGGTGTAAACACCATGGGACCACCAGCCATCATACCGCTCTGGAAGGAGACGTGTTCTGTCTCCTAGAGATGAACGTACTTTGGTGCGAAAAGTGCAAATATATCCCACAACAACAGCAAAGGACCTTGTGAAGATTGTGACGGCCCTGAATTTTCTGAACCGTCTCAGCGCTTCTCCTTCCAATAGGACGCTTCCCCTTTAATTCCCAATTAAATAGCCAGCATCAGCTGCGCAAAGGTGAAGTTTTGATTGACTCATGAATGAGGATGTGTGCAACCCTCAGTTAATGAAGCTTCGCTATTCCGTTTGTTTTGTTGCCTTAAAGCGAGTTTACCCAGGATTGGATCCACTCTGTGCGTCTGTGGACTACACCTCTCCGTTGGTTTTCGTGGCCTTTTCTCCGCTGGAGATCTGTTGGCGGATTGTCTGACTACAACTTTTTGTACACGGTATTTCATTTGTTTGGGGTGATGTATACTGTGATTTATCTAGTTAAGACGTATTATTCTTTGATTAGTCTTTGATACGCTTTATAGTTGTGTTGCAAAATAAGTGTTATTTTGATTGTATGAATATACTGGGTTTACGCTACTGACAAACGTTGCGTGACTAAGGTCACTTGAGTCACTGAACTTATTTACCGCGCTGGACTCTTTTTATGCCCAAGGTACAGGACATTTCTAAATGAACATAAGTGCATTAATTGTTATATTGTTGTGTGTGTGTGATCATGTATGTTGTTAATACAACCACACAAAAGAATACACTTGTTTGAAGTTCTTTCCAATGTTTTAAGGGGTTTATGAAAAGTATATTTCCATCCTGACTTTTACATAAATCCTTTGTATTGGTGTGACTTGACGGACCAGATGGGACTCATTCCCTCCCAAACCAAAAGGAGAAACGAATGTTTTCTCTGGTAGGTACAACCTACCTGGCACCCCTATCAATAACCTCAAGTCAAAACCGTTACAAGATGCTGGAGGAAACTGCTCCAAAACCGCCATAAAAAAAGCCAGACCACGGTTTGCAACTGCACTTGGGGACAAAGATCGTACTTTTTGGAGAAATGTCCTCTGGTCTAATGAAACAAAAATAGAACTGTTTGGCCATAATGACCATCATCATGTTTGGAGGAAAAAGGGGAATGCTTGCAAGCTGAAGAACACCATCCCAACCTTGAAGGACGGGGGTGGCAGCATCATGTTGTGGGGGTGCTTTGCTGCAGGAGGGACTAGTGCACTTCACAAAATAGATGGCATCACGAGGAGGAAAATGATGTGTATATATTGAAGCAACATCTCAAGACATCAGTCAGGAAGTTAAAGCTTGGTCGCAAATGGGTCTTCCAAATGGACAATGACCCCAAGCATACTTCTAAAGTTGTGGCAAAATGGCTTAAGGACCTCAAAGTATTGGAGTGGCCATCAAAAATCCCTGACCTCAATCCTATACAAAATGTGTGGGCAGAACTGAAAAAGCGTGTGCAAGCAAGGAGGCCTACAAACCTAACTCAGTTACACCAGCTCTGTCAGGAGGAATGGGCCAAAATTCACCCAACTTATTGTGGGAAGCTTGTGGAAGGCTACCTGAAACGTTTGACCCAAGTTAAACAATTTAAAGGCAATGCTACCAAATACTTATTGAGTGTATGTAAACTTTTGACCCACTGGGAATGTGATGAAATAAATAAAAGCTGAAATAAATCATTCTCTCTACTATTATTCTGACATTTCACATTCTAAAAAATAAAGTGGTGATCCCAACTAACCTAAGAAAGGGACTTCTTACTAGGATTAAATGTCAGGAATTGTGAAATACTGAGTTTTGAAATGTATTTGGCTAAGGTGTATGTAAACTTCTGACTTCAACTGTATGTATGTGTGTGTGTTCCAAAGTGTTTCCAATGCCCCATTTCCCATAGGGAAAAGGCTAGTGTGCCATACTTTTCTCTGGGGGCCGGCTGGACAGGGCAGACAAGGTGAGGTACATGACGTAGCAGCTGATGATCGAAGCCTGCAGGAGCCCTGAACGAGGCTGTTCTGTAGACAGAGCGAGAGGAGAGCTTGAGAACTAAGAACACACACAATTATGAGCTCTCACAAACACACACACAAATGGACAAATACACACACATACACAAAGTGGGAGGCGAGGTCAGGAAATCGGCATGACACTCAATACATGGTAAAAACATCCTGGTAAAACCCTGGCATGTATAGACAGAGGTCTCCTAACACAGTTCTGTCTGAACAATGATCGAGAGCAGTAGGAGAGATGACGTTAGATAAGTGGCATCATCCACACATGGATGTTGGCTCAGCCTGAGATGGGGTAAGTGTTCCCTGCTAAGTACTGGATGACAGCCTGTTTCACATTGGTGGTGGTCTTCCAGGCTGCTGTCAGCTTTAAGAGCTTATTGGGTGACACCATTGGTTTGTGTCTGTACTAACCCTTTACTGGGCTAAACGACATCCTGATGAAATAATACTGTGTGTGTGCGTCCATTCGAGAGAAAGGGAGTGTGTGTGTATGCCATGTGCATTAATGTGTCCACATCTTTGTGTGTGTGTGCAAGCATATGTGTGTGAGAGAGAGAGAACCAGAATGTGTGTATGCGTGCGACTGCTCACTCTGCTGTACACAGGGCGTGACGGCAATGAAGGACATGATGCCACACAGGGTCAGGTTGGTCCAGAGCAGGACCTTGTTGGACTGGCAGGCTGTGGGGTGGGTGTAGTACTTATACATGAAGGTGAAGGCCATGGTGGCGATGCTGTAGAAGAACAGGGTGGCACACATCACCGCCAGGTACCAGCGCTTGTCCTCTGCCGCCCCTGTTAACCTGAGATGAGAATCCAGAAATACAACATCACCATCAACCTGAGGAGAATCCAGAAATACACACATCACCTTCTACCTGAGTGGAGAATCCAGAAATACACACATCACCATCAACCTGAGAGGAGAATCCAGAAATACACACATTGATATGTAACTCAGTGACCTAGGGTGGTCTAGCGGTCTAAGCCGCTGCCTCCGGAACACAAATACCGCCCCAGATGGCAACGCACTAGCCAAAGCAGTGTTCTAGCCAATTGCTCAATCAAAAACCATGGTCTTGGTTAAGCAAGGGTCATAGTTACACAGGGGGACTTGAGTGCACAATGCTTGCTCTGGTGCTGACAATCAGCCAACATACTATTAAACCTAATAACATATTCATTGTAGAGTCGTGCGGTTGACTGATGAAAGGTTTATGGTACTTAAATATATAAACACATACCCACCAGCAGCCATCACTACCATCATAAAGTGCAGTTTCATTAACATTAGGATTACCAATTAAATTGGATCATGACAGAGTGATGGATAATAAATTGATATTAAAATCGTTGTTTAAAATAACATTACATTGGTAAATTAAAACAACATGTGGATGCCCATTGCCTAACGGGAAATTCGACAGAGCCTCTCTCCTCTATTCCCTTTCCTCTCTCTTCTCTCTCTTCCCCATCCTCTCCTCTATTCCCTATCCTCTCTTCTCTCTCTTCTCCTCTCTTCCCCATCCTCTCTCCTCTATTCCCTTTCCTCTCTTCCCTATCATCTCTTCTCCTCTCTCTTCCCCATCCTCTCTCCTCTATTCCCTCTCCTCCCTTTCCTCTCTTCCCTCTCTTCTCTCCTTTCATCTCTTCCCTCTCTTCTCCTTTCTCTTCATTCTCTTTTCCTGAAACTCAATCTCTTTCCACTCATAAACCCAGCTTGACCTGCACACCCTGAGAGAGACAAACTCAACAGAGAGGACAGCTGGTTTAGGTCATTGACAGGGCAGCTGGTTTAGGTCATTGACAGGGCATCTGGTTTAGGTCATTGACAGGGCATCTGGTTTAGGTCATTGACAGGGCAGCTGGTTTAGGTCAGTAACAGGGCAGCTGGTTTAGGTCAGTAACAGGGCAAGTGGTTTAGGTCATTGACAGGGCAGCTGGTTTTGGTCAGTGACAGGGCAGCTGGTTTAGGTCAGTAACAGGGCAGCTGGTTTAGGTCAGTAACAGGGCAGTTGGTTTAGGTCATTGACAGGGCAGCTGGTTTAGGTCAGTAACAGGGCAGCTGGTTTAGGTCAGTGGCAGGGCAGCTGGTTTAGGTCAGTGGCAGGGCAGCTGGTTTAGGTCAGTAACAGGGCAGCTGGTTTAGGTCAGTAACAGGGCAGCTGGTTTAGGTCAGTAACAGGGCAGCTGGTTTAGGTCATTGACAGGGCAGCTGGTTTAGGTCATTGACAGGGCAGCTGGTTTAGGTCATTGACAGGGCAGCTGGTTTTGGTCAGTAACAGGGCAGCTGGTTTTGGTCAGTGACAGAGCAGCTGGTTTTGGTCAGTGACAGAGCAGCTGGTTTTGGTCAGTGACAGGGCAGCTGGTTTTGGTCAGTAACAGGGCAGCTGGTTTTGGTCAGTAACAGGGCAGCTGGTTTAGGTCATTGACAGGGCAGCTGGTTTTGGTCAGTAACAGGGCAGCTGGTTTTGGTCAGTGACAGAGCAGCTGGTTTAGGTCAGTAACAGGGCAGCTGGTTTAGGTCAGTAACAGGGCAGCTGGTTTAGGTCAGTAACAGGGCAGCTGGTTTAGGTCAGTAACAGGGCAGCTGGTTTTGGTCAGTGACAGAGCAGCTGGTTTTGGTCAGTGACAGGGCAGCTGGTTTTGGTCAGTGACAGGGCAGCTGGTTTTGGTCAGTGACAGGGCAGCTGGTTTAGGTCAGTAACAGGGCAAGTGGTTTAGGTCATTGACAGAGCAGGTGGTTTAGGTCAGTAACAGGGCAAGTGGTTTAGGTCATTGACAGGGCAGCTGGTTTTGGTCAGTGACAGGGCAGCTGGTTTTGGTCAGTGACAGGGCAGCTGGTTTTGGTCAGTGACAGGGCAGCTGGTTTTGGTCAGTAACAGGGCAGCTGGTTTAGGTCATTGACAGGGCAGCTGGTTTAGGTCATTGACAGGGCAGCTGGTTTTGGTCAGTAACAGGGCAGCTGGTTTAGGTCAGTAACAGGGCAGCTGGTTTAGGTCAGTAACAGGGCAGCTGGTTTAGGTCATTGACAGGGCAGCTGGTTTAGGTCAGTGACAGAGCAGCTGGTTTTGGTCAGTGACAGGGCAGCTGGTTTTGGTCAGTGACAGGGCAGCTGGTTTTGGTCAGTGACAGGGCAGCTGGTTTTGGTCAGTGACAGGGCAGCTGGTTTTGGTCAGTGACAGGGCAGCTGGTTTAGGTCAGTAACAGGGCAAGTGGTTTAGGTCATTGACAGAGCAGGTGGTTTAGGTCAGTAACAGGGCAAGATGCACGTGCGCATCTCACACACACACACATTCTTCATATACAGCAGCGAGAACAGCAGCTGGAGTTGATGTTTTACTGTAAAAATAAGAAACATCTGGAAACAAGATGCCTGTCAGAGGATGAGAGGGAATGAGGGAGTGAGAAAAAGAATAACGAAAGGAGCAAGAGAGAAGGAAAGAGATTGAGAGATGGGAATAAGTGAGTGAGAATCAAAGGGACAGAGAGAGAGAGAGGAGAGAGAGAAACAGAATGGAGGAGAGGGAAAGAGAAGGAAAGACGGAGAGAGAGCGAGAGAACAAATAAGAGATGTTGGACGGAGAGATGGGATGGAGGGGGAGATAAAATCTACAGAGAGAGAGAGGGTAAGCAGTAGTAGTGTTTTTTGAGGCCCTCCCCTTGAGGACAGTTTTTATTAAAACAAGTCTGTCGGATTTATACAGCGATGTTGGAGAGGTGAAGCAGAGGAGACAGATAGCAGGCCAGTGAGGGACTGAGCAGGGCAGTCAGAGTGATATGCTACATACTCTATGCTACATGTGTAGCACAGGAGAATGGTGAGGGGAGGATGGCTTATAACAATGGCTGGAATAGAGTGAATGGAGTGGTGTCAAACACATGTAAACCATGTGTTTCATATATTGAATTCATTCCATTCCAGCCATGACTATAAGCCTGTCCTTCCCAATGAAGGTGCCAGTAGCCACCTGTGATGTATAGGAAGTAAAGAATATGTAATTGTGCTGCACTCTTGTGCCCAGACCATGCCTTCTGAACTGCTGCTTAAAGGTGTACTGCATTGAGTTGAACTGAGTTGCAATCATGAGTTACAGACGACCCCGAATGGGAGAAATGGAAACCCTAGCCCACTGCAACAGCTGCAGAGGAGCAGCTCCTAGCTGAAACAGATCAGTTCAAGGTAACGTCCAGTCAAACTGCAGCTCCTAGCTGAAACAGATCAGTACAAGGTAACGTCCAGTCAAACTGCAGCTCCCAGCTGAAACAGATCAGTACAAGGTAACGTCCAGTCAAACTGCAGCTCCTAGCTGAAACAGATCAGTACAAGGTAACGTCCAGTCAAACTGCAGCTCCTAGCTGAAACAGATCAGTACAAGGTAACGTCCAGTCAAACTGCAGCTCCTAGCTGAAACAGATCAGTTCAAGGTAACGTCCAGTCAAACTGCAGCTCCCAGCTGAAACAGATCAGTACAAGGTAACGTCCAGTCAAACTGCAGCTTCTAGCTGAAACAGATCAGTACAAGGTAACGTCCAGTCAAACTGCAGCTCCTAGCGGAAACAGATCAGTTCAAGGTAACGTCCAGTCAAACTGCAGCTCCCAGCTGAAACAGATCAGTACAAGGTAACGTCCAGTCAAACTGCAGCTCCTAGCTGAAACAGATCAGTACAAGGTAACATCCAGTCAAACTGCAGCTCTTAGCTGAAACAGATCAGTTCAAGGTAACGTCCAGTCAAACTGCAGCTCCTAGCTGAAACAGATCAGTACAAGATAACGTCTAGTCAAACTGCACTTGCGCTTATATGGTTGGATGATGTGGCCTGTCCTCCTCCAACACAAGGACCCCAGCATCCACTCTCACATCCTCTGCTTCAACGGACAACTGGCCAAACTCCATATCACCTCTCATCCCCAACACACCACACTAAACCCCCCCCACCCACACACACACACACACACCTCTCCCTGCTCTCCCTCCCCTCTCACCAGTTCTTGTTCCAGGTGTGGGCAAATGCTGTGATGAGACTGAGTTGGATGAGGATGAAGGCAAATCCTCCCACCACGCCTACGTAGTGCCAGGCTGGGAGAGAGAGATAAATGGAAAGAGACAGACAGACAGACAGACAGAGAGAGAGAAACAAAAAGACAGACAGAAAGAAAGAAACAGGTTTGCTGTCTAACTCACTTGATGCAGGCCCATTCTGAATGTGTGTGTAGTCCAAATGTATGCATACTTTTAAAATTATATATACAGTCGTGGCCAAAAGTTTTGAGAATGACACAAATATTAATTTTCACAAAGTCTGCTGCCTCAGTTTGTATGATGGCAATTTGCATATACTCCAGAATGTTATGAAGAGTGATCAGATGAATTGCAATTAATTGCAAAGTCCCTCTTTGCCATGCAAATGAACTGAATCCCCAAAAAAACATTTCCACTGCATTTCAGCCCTGCCACAAAAGGACCAGCTGACATCATGTCAGTGATTCTCTCGTTAAAACAGGTGTGAGAGTTGACGAGGACAAGGCTGGAGATCACTCTGTTATGCTGATTGAGTTCGAATAACAGACTGGAAGCTTCAAAAGGAGAGTGGTGCTTGGAATCATTGTTCTTCCTCTGTCAACCATGGTTACCTGCAAGGAAACACGTGCCGTCATCATTGCTTTGCACAAAAAGGGCTTCACAGGCAAGGATATTGATGCCAGTAAGATTGCACCTAAATCGACCATTTATCGGATCAAGAACTTCAAGGAGAGCGGTTCAATTGTTATGAAGAAGGCGCGCTCAAGAAAGTCCAGCAAGCGCCAGGACCATCTCCTAAAGATTATTCAGCTGCGGGATCGGGGCACCACCAGTACAGAGCTTGCTCAGGAATGGCAGCAGGCAGGTGTGAGTGCATCTGCACGCACAGTGAGGCGAAGACTTTAGGAGGATGGCCTGGTGTCAAGAAGTGCAGCAAAGAAGCCACTTCTCTCCAGGAAAAACATCAGGGACAGACTGATGTTCTGCAAAAGGTACAGGGATTGGACTGCTGAGGACTGGGGTAAAGTCATTTTCTCTGATGAATCCCCTTTCCGATTGTTTGGGGCATCCGGAAAAAATCTTGTCCGGAGAAGACAAGGTGAGCGCTACCATCAGTCCTGTGTCATGCCAAAAGTAAAGCATCCTGAGACCATTCATGTGTGGGGTTGCTTTTTAGCCAAGGGAGTGGGCTCACTCACAATTTTGCCTAAGAGCACAGCCATGAATAAAGAATGGTACCAACACATCCTTCGAGAGCAACTTTTCCCAACCATCCAGGAACAGTTTGGTGACGAACAATGCTTTTTCTAGCATGATGGAATATCTTGCCATAAGGCAAAAGTGATAACTAATTGGCTCGGGGAACGAAACATCAATATTTTGGGTCCATGGCCAGGAAACCTTAATCCCATTGAGAACTTGTGGTCAATCCTCAAGAGGCGGGTGGACAAACAAAAACCCACAAATTCTGACAAACTCCAAGCATTGATTATGCAAGAATGGGCTGCCATCAGTCAGGATGTGGCCCAGAAGTTAATTGACAGCATGCCAGGGCGGATTGCAGAGGTCTTGAAAAAGAAGGGTCAACGCTGCAAATATTGACTCTTTGCATCAACTTCATGTAATTGTCAATAAAAGCCTTTGACACGTATGAAATGCTTGTAATTATACTTAAGTATTCCATAGTAACATCGAACAAAAATAGCTAAAGACACTGAGGCAGCAGACTTTGTGAAAATTCATATTTGTGTCATTCTCAAAACTTTTGGCCACGACTGTACAGTACCAGTCAAAAGTTTGGACACACCAACTCAAGGGTTTTTCTTTATTTTTTATATTTTCTACAATCCAGAATATAGTGAAGACATCAAAATTATGAAATAACACATATGGAATCATGTAGTAACACTAAATTAAAGAATTAAAATATATTCTCTATTTGAGATTCTTCAAAGTAGCCCCCCTTCGCCTTGATGGCAGCTTTGCACACTCTTGGTATTCTCTCAACCAGCTTCATGAGGTAGTCACCTGGACTGCATTTCAATTAACAGATGTGCCTTGTTAAAAGTTAATTAGTGGAATTTATTACCTTGTTAATGCATTTGAGCCAATCAGTTGTGTTGTGGCAAGGTAGGGTTGGTATACAGAAGATAACCCTATTTGGTAAAAGACCAAGTCCATATTATGGCAAGAACAGCTCAACTAAGCAAAGAGAAACGACAGTCCATCCTTTAAGACAACTTTAAGACAAGAAGGTCAATCAATCCGGAAAAGTTTATTCAAGTGCAGTCGCAAAAACCATCAAGCGCTATGATGAAACTGGCTCTCATGAGGACCGCCACAGGAAAGGAAGACCCAGAGTTACCTCTGCTGCAGAGGATAAGTACATTTGAGGTACCAGCCTCAGAAATTGCAGCCCAAATAAATGCTTCACAGAGTTCAAGTAACAGACACATCTCAACATCAACTGTTCAGAGGGGACTGAGTGAATCAGGCCTCCATGGTCGAATTGCTGCAAAGACACTACTAAAGGACACCAATAATAATAAGAGACTTGCTTGGGCCAAGAAACACGAGCGAATGGACATTAGACCGGTGGAAATATGTCCTTTGGTCTGATGAGTCCAAATTTGAGATTTTTGGTTCCAACCGCTGTGTCTTTGTGAGACACAGAGTAGGTGAACGGATGATCTCTGCATGTGTGGTTCCCACCGTGAAGCATGGAGGTGTGATGGTGTGGGGGTGTTTTGCTGGTGACACTGTCAGTGATTTATTAAGAATTCAAGGCACACTTAACCAGCATGGCTACCACAGCATTCTGGAGCGATTCGTAATCCCACCTGGTTTGCACTTAGTGGAACTATCATTTGTTTTTCAACAGGACAATCACCCAACCGCAACCCAATTAAGATGGTTTGGGATGAGAAGAACCACAGAGTGAAGGAAAAGCAGCCAACAAGTGCTCAGCATATGTGGGAACTCCTTAAATACTGTTGTAAAACCATTCCTCATGAAGCTGGTTGAGAGAATGCCAAGAGTGTGCAAAGCTGTCATCAGGGCAAAGGGTGGCTACTTTGAAGAATCTAAAATCTAAAATATATTTTGATTAACACTTTTTTTGGTTACTACATGATTCCATGTGTGTTATTTCATTGTTTTGTTGTCTTCACTACTATTCTACAATGTAGAAAATATTAAAAAATAAAGATAAACTTTTGACTGGTACTGTATATGAGAGTATTTTCTTATGTGTATGTTGTAAAACACATTTCCTCATCAAGAATAACATACTGCAGTCATCTATTAAATAATGAACTTTTGGCACAGAAGATTCAGAGGCAGAGGAAAAGCCATTAAACATGTAGGATCTGAGACCAGTTACTGTGTCACGATGAGATTTACTGCTGCTAGAACAACACTATCCAACCACAGAGAAATTTATGGTGGCTTGACTGCAGGGTGAATCTCGTGAGATGATGAGCAGGTCTACAGTGTCCCCTATCGGTATTAAAATAGAACTGCACCTATTGCTTTCAGCTAGGGCAATCCTATGTGTTGAAAGTTTAGCAATGTATTCTAAGAGGGAATCTTGATTGTGTGTCCAGGCTGCTCACCATGCAGGAAGGACTCAGTAGGGATGAAGAAAGCAGCAGTACACATCCCAAGCAGGGTGATGAACTTCAGAAACCAGAACCTGCATTAGGACCAGAGAGGACCAGTTATACGGTTGTATGCCTAACATTAGCATAATAACATGTTTTTATATGTTTGTTTGAAACCACCTAGGGACAACTACCCGTCTACAATATATACTGCCCTAATATACAGAGGACGTGCAGATGAGGAGCATCTTAGTTAAGAAGCTGCATGACACAAGGGAAGTGAATGGAGGAATAGCTGAGTAGGCAGGTCTAAGGAAAGTGAAGCTGTAATCACCTTGTATAGCCTTGATCGATTATAGTATTTCAAACCTGTACAGGTCAAAATCTGGCACATAATTTAAGTCAAAAGTCTGAGGTACAAAATGTGCTTGAATGTTGAGGGTGGGTGGAATAGGTGGTGGGGCACCTTTGAAAAAACGAATTATGTCATGACAATTATTGTTGCATATGGGATATAACGTTTAAAAATGCTTAAAGTAAGAAAAAAATAGTGACTCACACTGATGTCAAGTTAGGATTCTGCCCCTAGTGCGCACTGAGAAGTGCCCAGGAGTTCCAGGGCCCTGTGGCCGACTGTCTGGCTTCTCATTAATAACAGCCTTATGGGAGATATTCCACAGAGGGCCAGCTAGAGAACATGCATCTCTCAAAGCCTAACCCTCCCATCCCCAACCCCCCCTAGAGCGTGTCACTTTTCTAATCAACCCCCCTAGAGCACGTCACTGCTCTAATCAACCCCCCTAGAGTGCGTCACTGCTCTATTCAACCCCCCTTAGAGAGCGTCACTGCTCTAATCAACCCCCCTAGAGTGCGTCACTGCTCTAATCAACCCCCCTAGAGCACGTCACTGCTCTAATCAACCCCCCTAGAGCACGTCACTGCTCTAATCAACCCCCCTAGAGCGCGTCACTGCTCTAATCAACCCCCCTAGAGCGCGTCACTGCTCTAATCAACCCCCCTAGAGTGCGTCACTGCTCTAATCAACCCCCCTAGAGCGCGTCACTGCTCTACTCAACACCCCTAGAGCACGTCACTGCTCTAATCAACCCCCCTAGAGCACGTCACTGCTCTAATCAACCCCCCTAGAGCGCGTTAATGCTCTACTCAACCCCCCTAGAGCGTGTCACTTTTCTAATCAACCCCCCTAGAGCACATCACTGCTCTAATCAACCCCCCTAGAGTGCGTCACTGCTCTATTCAACCCCCCTTAGAGAGCGTCACTGCTCTAATCAACCCCCCTAGAGTGCGTCACTGCTCTAATCAACCCCCCTAGAGCACGTCACTGCTGTAATCAACCCCCCCTAGAGCGCGTCACTGCTCTAATCAACCCCCCTAGAGCGCGTCACTGCTCTACTCAACACCCCTAGAGCACGTCACTGCTCTAATCAACCCCCCTAGAGCACGTCACTGCTCTAATCAACCCCCCTAGAGCGCGTTAATGCTCTACTCAACCCCCCTAGAGCACGTCACTGCTCTATTCAACCCCCCCTAGAGCGCGTCACTGCTCTATTCAACCCCCCCTAGAGCGCGTCCCTGCTCTAATCAACCCCCCTAGAGCGTTTCACTGCTCTAATCAACCCCTCTAGAGCGCGTCACTGCTCTAATCAACCCCCCCTAGAGCGCGTCACTGCTCTAATCAACCCCTTTAGAGCCGTCACTGCTCTAATCAACCCCCCTAGAGCGCGTTAATGCTCTACTCAACCCCCCTAGAGCGCGTCACTGCTCTATTCAACCCCCCCTAGAGCGCGTCCCTGCTCTAATCAACCCCCCTAGAGCGTTTCACTGCTCTAATCAACCCCTCTAGAGCGCGTCACTGCTCTATTCAACCCCCCTAGAGCGTGTCACTGCTCTAATCAACCCCTCTAGAGCGCGTCACTGCTCTAATCAAATCCCCCTAGAGCTTGTCACTGCTCTAATCAACCCCCCTAGAGCCGTCACTGCTCTAATCAACAGCACAGCAGTGGACAGTATTGCCAGCTGGTTAAAAAGGACACTGGTGCATTGGTCAGGCAGGTGAGGAAAAGGCCCACGTAGCCTCAAATAGACGTTTTAAAAATGACGTTAGTACTGTACATGATGTATTAGCATAAAACACCTTAAAGGGGTAGTACATGTAGAACGCAAACTTTCATTCACATATACGCCATGGTAGTCCTCCTGCGTTTCCCCAATATAAATGAACCTTCAGGGCTACTGCTGACCCATTGTGGATGAGCGCTCTGAAGTCCTGGCTGGACTTGACATCGATGAGGAACAGCGCCATCATCAGGTAGAAGCAGGCGGTGCCAAAGCAGACCCTGTAGACCGCTGAGTAGCCAACCAGCATTTCACAGTGCCCTCCGCCATGGGCCTGGTCACACACCATGTTGAAGAAAGGCACCTGAAACACACACACACACACACTCTGTTATGGAGTGTGTGTGTGTGTGTGTGTGTGTGTGTGTGTGTGTGTGTGTGTGTGTGTGTCTCTTTTTAAGTGTGTGTGTGTGTGTGTACATGCATGTACAGTATATGTGTATGTAACCTAGAGGTTAGCTAGTGGAAGCCTCCAGGCCTTTCTCTGTCTGTCTTGGGAGGAAAATAGTGTACTGAGATTATCCTCTAGCCTACTGCATGTATCCTTAGCATAGCGATTAACCAGACAGTTATTGAATGTGATGCGACACAACAAACAGAAGCAGTATTCTCATTGGCACACATTATGAGTGGATTTACACTACAAAGAGTGACAGGGAGAGAGTAGGCATGCATCCCAAATGGCACTCTATTCCCTACATAGTGCACTACCATGGGCCCTGGTCAAAAGCACTAGTAATCTATGGCAATCTATCGTAATTTTGGTAATTTATACTTGAATAACTTTTACAAAATGTATTCATATATAGTTTTTTTTTATACATCTGTGTCCATATTGTTCATAAGTTTCTAGTGGATAGAACATACGGCTCAATAGAAAATAGCCTAAATTAATGGAAAAAGCATCTAACCAACAATGGCATTATTTGCAATTAACTCTGCAACTCTTCCAACTGTTTTTCACAACTGCCACCAGTTTGATGCCAAAACACTGACAACAAATAAATACATACTGACATAGTAAAATAAATAGTGTGTAAAAACAAATATAAAGGATATTTCATGCTGAAATCCTCATGTTAAACACTAATGGTATTCACTAAGTTGATGGTTTGTATTTAGGATAATGTTTTACAGCTTTGTTGTTCTATTTTTTTGGGGAAAATCATCTCATTTAATTCATTCATAACTGTTACACGATAAGGCCACAGAGGGACAGAAATAATTACAGACACATGTAGTACCCAAAAGGCCCACTAGATGTCTTACATCAAATCCTTTCAAAGAAACCAAAATTCTGGTAGTTTACTAATAAACTTTGAAAGTTTCCAGTGATATACCTTCCCTTTGCAACCCTACTTCTTACTGACTCTTTTTGTGTGTGGGTGGGACCAACACTAGTGAAACATACTTAGCCTACTACATACTACACTTGCCTGATATCCAAACGGGAATTCATGTTCTGTTTCTCTCCGAAATGTTTTGCTACTACACATTCAAAAAATCAGTCTGGCCCTTGGGTGGCACAAATAAGAAGTGGAATGGCACGCGTGAGACGGGACGCGTGAGAGGTGGGCTGGCACAGAGGGACTTGCTATAGTGAAGCGTGGCGATATGTTTTCCCAAATGCAATAGATAGCGTAAGGACCCTTCCCTTTCTATGTCATCCTATTGGTTGTGTAGTGATTAGCAAGTTTGCCTATGGGCTGGAAAGACCAGGGTTTGAGACCTACAAGGTGCTGCTGTTCTAATGCACTAATTCAGAGCTCTCCAATCCTGTTCCTGGAGAGATACCCTCCTGTAGGTTTTTCCTCCAACCCCAGTTGTAACTAACCTGATTCAGTTTATCAACCAGCTAATTAAATAGAATCAGGTGCACTAGATTAGGATTGGTAGAAAAAACCTACAGGACGGTAGCTCTCCAGGAACAGGGTTGGAGAGCCCTGCACTAATTTACACAACAAGACATTTAATTTAGTTACTCTCAAGGTGCACGTTTGCCGGCCTTCGCTACAGTAGTAATGTACTAATCTTGGTTAACCCAGAACTCAAATCTTGCATATTTAGTAGTGTGACCACAATATATTACTCATCTACTAATGTAATTGAATCAGGACAGGAACACTTTATAGCACCTCAGAGCAAACAAAGTGCTCAGACATTGATGGAACTTTGTTGATCCCCAAAGAAGGACATGACATCAGACACTCACATTGTCCCGGACAGCCTCGGAGACAGTGCGTGAGAGCATGAGACAGGAGACGGCGCAGGCCATGATGTGGAAGAGTGTGTACATGATCCTCGTGCTGGACGATGACTTCACCGGGGGGCAGAAGGAGCAGCACAGTGAGCATGGGGCAGGGCCACAGCAGCAACATATCTGGGGAGAGGAGAGAGATTTGTTCACATATGTAGAGGAGAGGAGAGGAGAGGAGAGGAGAGGAGAGGAGAGGAGAGGAGAGGAGAGAGGAAGAAACC
>NC_074668.1:86850470-87000470 GCF_029448725.1 Salvelinus fontinalis
AGCACAGACGCAGCACAGCTATAACCCTCCAGAGATCGCAGAGTACAACAGCTTCCAGTTCTGGAGGAACCCTCTGCCCTGCTTCGACACTGACCTGCTGGAACTAGTGGTGAGTAGAACACACTACCTCTGACCTGCTGGATCTAGTGGTGAGTAGAACACACTACCTCTGACCTGCTGGAACTAGTGATGAGTAGAACACACTACCTCTGACCTGCTGGATCTAGTGGTGAGTAGAACACACTACCTCTGACCTGCTGGAACTAGTGGTGAGTAGAACACACTACCTCTGACCTGCTGGAAGTAGTGGTGAGTAGAACACACTACCTCTGACCTGCTGGAACTAGTGGTGAGTAGAACACACTACCTCTGACCTGCTGGAAGTAGTGGTGAGTAGAACACACTACCTCTGACCTGCTGGAACTAGTGGTGAGTAGAACACACACTACCTCTGACCTGCTGGAACTAGTGGTGAGTAGAACACACTACCTCTGACCTGCTGGAACTAGTGGTGAGTAGAACACACTACCTCTGACCTGCTGGATCTAGTGGTGAGTAGAACACACTACCTCTGACCTGCTGGAACTAGTGGTGAGTAGAACACACTACCTCTGACCTGCTGGAACTAGTGGTGAGTAGAACACACTACCTCTGACCTGCTGGAACTAGTGGTGAGTAGAACACACTACCTCTGACCTGCTGGAACTAGTGGTGAGTAGAACACACTACCTCTGACCTGCTGGATCTAGTGGTGAGTAGAACACACTACCTCTGACCTGCTGGAACTAGTGATGAGTAGAACACACTACCTCTGACCTGCTGGATCTAGTGGTGAGTAGAACACACTACCTCTGACCTGCTGGAACTAGTGGTGAGTAGAACACACTACCTCTGACCTGCTGGAAGTAGTGGTGAGTAGAACACACTACCTCTGACCTGCTGGAACTAGTGGTGAGTAGAACACACTACCTCTGACCTGCTGGAAGTAGTGGTGAGTAGAACACACTACCTCTGACCTGCTGGAACTAGTGGTGAGTAGAACACACACTACCTCTGACCTGCTGGAACTAGTGGTGAGTAGAACACACTACCTCTGACCTGCTGGAACTAGTGGTGAGTAGAACACACTACCTCTGACCTGCTGGATCTAGTGGTGAGTAGAACACACTACCTCTGACCTGCTGGAACTAGTGGTGAGTAGAACACACTACCTCTGACCTGCTGGAACTAGTGGTGAGTAGAACACACTACCTCTGACCTGCTGGAACTAGTGGTGAGTAGAACACACTACCTCTGACCTGCTGGAACTAGTGGTGAGTAGAACACACTACCTCTGACCTGCTGGAACTAGTGGTGAGTAGAACACACTACCTCTGACCTGCTGGATCTAGTGGTGAGTAGAACACACTACCTCTGACCTGCTGGAACTAGTGGTGAGTAGAACACACTACCTCTGACCTGCTGGATCTAGTGGTGAGTAGAACACACTACCTCTGACCTGCTGGAACTAGTGGTGAGTAGAACACACTACCTCTGACCTGCTGGATCTAGTGGTGAGTAGAACACACACGACCTCTGACCTGTCATCAGGGTTCCTGTCCTACTGCAGTTGTCCTCTGAGCAACACGTCATCAGGGTTCCTGTCCTACTGCAGTTGTCCTCTGAGCAACACGTCATCAGGGTTCCTGTCCTACTGCGGTTGTCCTCTGAGCAACACGTCATCAGGGTTCCTGTCCTACTGCGGTTGTCCTCTGAGCAACACGTCATCAGGGTTCCTGTCCTACTGCGGTTGTCCTCTGAGCAACACGTCATCAGGGTTCCTGTCCTACTGCGGTTGTCCTCTGAGCAACACGTCATCAGGGTTCCTGTCCTACTGCGGTTGTCCTCTGAGCAACACGTCATCAGGGTTCCTGTCCTACTGCGGTTGTTGAGGGATTGAACCATGTGATGGAAACGTTTAAAACGTTGGACAGATTGACACGCAGTCGTCAAAGATGGATTCACAATGAATCCCCTTTCTCTCTCTGAATCCCCTTTCTCTCTCTGAATCACCTCTCTCTCTCTGAATCCCCTTTCTCTCTCTGAATCCCCTTTCTCTCTCTCTGAATCCCCTTTCTCTCTCTGAAGCACCTTTCTCTCTCTGAATCACCTTTCTCTCTCTGAATCCCCTTTCTCTCTCTCTGAATCCCCTTTCTCTCTCTCTCTGAATCCCCTTTCTCTCTCTCTCTGAATCCCCTTTCTCTCTCTCTCTGAATCCCCTTTCTCTCTCTCTCTGAATCCCCTTTCTCTCTCTCTCTGAATCCCCTTTCTCTCTCTCTCTCTGAATCCCCTTTCTCTCTCTCTCTCTGAATCCCCTTTCTCTCTCTGAATCCCCTTTCTCTCTCTGAATCCCCTTTCTCTCTCTGAATCCCCTTTCTCTCTCTGAATCCCCTTTCTCTCTCTGAATCCCCTTTCTCTCTCTGAATCCCCTTTCTCTCTCTGAATCCCCTTTCTCTCTCTGAATCCCCTTTCTCTCTCTGAATCCCCTTTCTCTCTCTGAATCCCCTTTCTCTCTCTGAATCCCCTTTCTCTCTCTGAATCCCCTTTCTCTCTCTGAATCCCCTTTCTCTCTCTGAATCCCCTTTCTCTCTCTGAATCCCCTTTCTCTCTCTGAATCCCCTTTCTCTCTCTGAATCCCCTTTCTCTCTCTGAATCCCCTTTCTCTCTCTGAATCCCCTTTCTCTCTCTGAATCCCCTTTCTCTCTCTGAATCCCCTTTCTCTCTCTGAATCCCCTTTCTCTCTCTGAATCCCCTTTCTCTCTCTGAATCCCCTTTCTCTCTCTGAATCCCCTTTCTCTCTCTCTCTGAATCCCCTTTCTCTCTCTCTCTGAATCCCCTTTCTCTCTCTCTCTGAATCCCCTTTCTCTCTCTCTCTGAATCCCCTTTCTCTCTCTCTCTGAATCCCCTTTCTCTCTCTCTCTGAATCCCCTTTCTCTCTCTCTCTGAATCCCCTTTCTCTCTCTCTCTGAATCCCCTTTCTCTCTCTCTCTGAATCCCCTTTCTCTCTCTCTCTGAATCCCCTTTCTCTCTCTCTCTGAATCCCCTTTCTCTCTCTCTCTGAATCCCCTTTCTCTCTCTCTCTGAATCCCCTTTCTCTCTCTCTCTGAATCCCCTTTCTCTCTCTCTCTGAATCCCCTTTCTCTCTCTCTCTGAATCCCCTTTCTCTCTCTCTCTCTGAATCCCCTTTCTCTCTCTCTCTCTGAATCCCCTTTCTCTCTCTCTCTCTGAATCCCCTTTCTCTCTCTCTCTGAATCCCCTTTCTCTCTCTCTCTGAATCCCCTTTCTCTCTCTCTCTGAATCCCCTTTCTCTCTCTGAATCCCCTTTCTCTCTCTGAATCCCCTTTCTCTCTCTGAATCCCCTTTCTCTCTCTGAATCCCCTTTCTCTCTCTGAATCCCCTTTCTCTCTCTGAATCCCCTTTCTCTCTCTGAATCCCCTTTCTCTCTCTGAATCCCCTTTCTCTCTCTGAATCCCCTTTCTCTCTCTGAATCCCCTTTCTCTCTCTGAATCCCCTTTCTCTCTCTGAATCCCCTTTCTCTCTCTGAATCCCCTTTCTCTCTCTGAATCCCCTTTCTCTCTCTGAATCCCCTTTCTCTCTCTGAATCCCCTTTCTC
This sequence comes from Salvelinus fontinalis, assembly GCF_029448725.1. Classification (NCBI taxonomy): domain Eukaryota; kingdom Metazoa; phylum Chordata; class Actinopteri; order Salmoniformes; family Salmonidae; genus Salvelinus; species Salvelinus fontinalis. Next base: position 86,854,123 of record NC_074668.1, read on the forward strand.
TCTCTGAATCCCCTTTCTCTCTCTGAATCCCCTTTCTCTCTCTCTGAAGCCCCTTTCTCTCTCTGAATCCCCTTTCTCTCTCTGAATCATTGTCGGTGATGATGATATGGTCCTTGTTATTTACCTGCAGGACATTCAGGACCTGTCAATATCAGACGGAGCAGCGGACACCGTCCACACAGAACCTGGGACTGGGACCGGGTCAGAGGAGCACGGCAGTGGGTCAGAGGAGGAGGAGGAGGAAGATGAAGAGGAGGAGGAGGATGGCGGCGGTTGGATCACCCCTAGCAACATTAAACAGGTTCAGATGGAGACGGGGATCTGGGCGTCGCCCGCGGACGTTAAAGTGGCGTGTCTCACCACCGACTTCGCTATGCAGGTACCGAGGCCCAAACGGACCCCTATTGCCTTGATAGTGCACTACTTCTAACCAGGGCCCATAGGTAGTGCATAAGTAGTACACTATAATAGGGAATTGGGTTGCCATTTTGGGACTTATGATTCTGGTTAAATGAACTCGGAATAGTTCGGCAAACTCATCTTTGTCTACGTCCCCGAGTGGTAATAGTTGACGTTGATTAAGTTCTGTTGAGGCCCGTTTTTTTAGATTCTACATTCAGAACCATCCAGTTGGGTCGGACTGTTGACCGAAACCGGGTTTTGTTCAACAGAACGTCCTGATTCAGATCGGGCTCCATGTCCTCTCTGTGAACGGGATGCTCATCAAGCAGGCCAGGAATTACATCCTGCGATGTCACGCCTGTTTCAAGTGAGTACCTCCTTTTTAGCAGTAAATAAAAACCAAAAGAAATCCCCAGCCGTTGATGTCACCAGGACCAGTTTAGTAATTAGACAACTTTTTAAATATTAGGAAACTTATACTCAACCTTGGTCTTTAAAACAGTTACAGCGTTTAACCTCTCTTGGGTATGTGAGACGGTAGCGTCCCACCTCTTCAACAGCCAGTGAAACTGCCGGGCGCCAAATTCAATTACAGAAATACTCGTTATAAAAATTCAGAAAACAAAACATATTTTACATAAATTTAAAGATTAACTGCTTGTGAATCCAACCACGGTGTCAGATTAAAAAAAATGCTTTACGGCGAAAGCATACGTTACGATTATTTGAGAACATAGCCCACTAGACAAATCATTACAAACAGTAGCCAGCCAGGTACAAGAGTTACACAAGTCAGAAATAGAGATAAAATGTATCCCTTACCTTTGATGATCTTCATATGGTTGCACTCAGCAGACATTCATTTACTCAATAAATGTTCCTTTTGTTCGATAAAGTCTCTTTATATCCAAAAAACCTCAGTTTTGTTCGTGTTTTCTTCAGTAATCCACAGGCTCAAACGGAGTCAAAACAGACAAAAAAATCCAAATTGTATCCGTAAAATTCATAGAAACATGTCAAACGATGCTTATATTCAAACCTCAGGTTGTTTTTAGCCTAAATAACCGATAATATTTCAACCGGACAATAACTTCGTCAATATAAAAGGTAAACAAGAAAGGCCCTCTCGGTCGCACGCAGTAAAAAGCTCTGTGACACTTTAGGGTCCACTCATTCAGACTGCTCTTACTTCATAATTTTTCAGAATACAAGCCTGAAACAATTTCTAAAGACTGTTGACATCTAGTGGAAGGCATAGGAACTGCAACTTGAGTCCTAAGTCAATGGATACTGTAATGGCATTGAATAGAAAACTACAAAACAAAACAAACTACTTCCCGAATGGATTTTTCTCAGGTTTTCGCCTGCCAAATCAGTTCTGTTATACTCACAGACACTATTTTAACAGGTTTGGAAACTTTAGAGTGTTTTCTATCCAAATCCACCAGTTATATGCATATCATATCTTCTGGGTCCGAGAAGCAGGCAGTTTAATTTGGGCATGTATTTCATCCAAAATTCCGAATGCTGCCCCCTACCCTAGAGAAGTTAAGAGGTTTAATTAAACGGTCTGGTCTTCTTCTCTTTGTCGTAGGACCACCACCAACATGAATAAGGTTAAGAGGTTTAATTAAACGGTCTGGTCTTCTTCTCTTTGTCGTAGGACCACCACCAACATGAATAAGGTTAAGAGGTTTAATTAAACGGTCTGGTCTTCTTCTCTTTGTCGTAGGACCACCACCAACATGAATAAGGTTAAGAGGTTTAATTAAACGGTCTGGCCTTCTCTATTTGTCGTAGGACCACCACCAACATGAATAAGGTTAAGAGGTTTAATTAAACGGTCTGGCCTTCTCTCCTTGTCGTAGGACCACCACCAACATGAATAAGGTTAAGAGGTTTAATTAAACGGTCTGGCCTTCTCTATTTGTCGTAGGACCACCACCAACATGAATAAGGTTAAGAGGTTTAATTAAACGGTCTGGCCTTCTCTATTTGTCATAGGACCACCACCAACATGAATAAGGTTTTCTGTCCACACTGTGGCAACAGAACGTTGAAGAAGGTGGCCGTGACGGTCAGCGAGGACGGAAGCATCCAGATGCATCTCTCAAAGAACCCCAAAGTGCTCAACCCCAAAGGGAAGAGGGTGAGTGGATGTATTGGTACCAGGCCCAGACCCACATCATACTGTGGTAGGAAACATTATCAACCCCAAAGGGAAGAGGGTAAGTGGATGTATTGGTACCAGGCCCAGACCCAGATCATACTGTGGTAGGAAACATTATCAACCCCAAAGGGAAGAGGGTAAGTGGATGTATTGGTACCAGGCCCAGACCCAGATCATACTGTGGTAGGAAACATTATCAACCCCAAAGGGAAGAGGGTAAGTGGATGTATTGGTACCAGGCCCAGACCCAGATCATACTGTGGTAGGAAACATTATCAACCCCAAAGGGAAGAGGGTAAGTGGATGGATTGGTACCAGGCCCAGACCCACATCATACTGTGGTAGGAAACATTATCAACCCCAAAGGGAAGAGGGTAAGTGGATGTATTGGTACCAGGCCCAGACCCACATCATACTGTGGTAGGAAACATTATCAACCCCAAAGGGAAGAGGGTAAGTGGATGGATTGGTACCAGGCCCAGACCCACATCATACTGTGGTAGGAAACATTATCAACCCCAAAGGGAAGAGGGTAAGTGGATGGATTGGTACCAGGCCCAGACGACAAGGAAACATCATACTGTGGTAGGAAACTCATCTTACATAATGATTCAGTATTTTTTTTTCAGGTGACATTTCTTGTATCAAATGTACCACTAGTCTACCTGCTGGTTACTAGTCCAACACTAACCACTAGTCTACCTGCTGGTTACTAGTCCAACACTCTAACCACGAGGCTACCTGCTGGTTACTAGTCCAACACTTTAACCACTAGGCTACCTGCTGGTTACTAGTCCAACGCTCTAACCACTAGGCTACCTGCTGGTTACTAGTCCAACACTCTAACCACGAGGCTACCTGCTGGTTACTAGTCCAACGCTCTAACCACTAGGCTACCTGCTGGTTACTAGTCCAACGCTCTAACCGCTAGGCTACCTGCTGGTTACTAGTCCAACGCTCTAACCACTAGGCTGCCTGCTGGTTACTAGTCCAACGCTCTAACCACTAGTCTACCTGCTGGTTACTAGTCCAACGCTCTAACCACTAGTCTACCTGCTGGTTACTAGTCCAACGCTCTAACCACTAGTCTACCTGCTGGTTACTAGTCCAACGCTCTAACCACTAGTCTACCTGCTGGTTACTAGTCCAACACTCTAACCACTAGGCTACCTGCTGGTTACTAGTCCAACACTCTAACCACTAGGCTACCTGCTGGTTACTAGTCCAACGCTCTAACCACTAGGCTACCTGCCGGTTACTGGCCCAACGCTCTAACCACTAGGCTACCTGCTGGTTACTAGTCCAACACTCTAACCACTAGGTTATCTGCTGGTTACTAGTCCAACACTCTAACCACTAGACTACCTGCTGGTTACTGACCCAACGCTCTAACCACTAGGCTACCTGCTGGTTAATAGTCCAACGCTATAACCACTAGGATACCTGCTGGTTACTGGCCCAACACTCTAACCACTAGTCTACCTGCTGGTTACTAGTCCAACACTCTAACCACTAGACTACCTGCTGGTTACTAGTCCAACACTCTAACCACTAGTCTACCTGCTGGTTACTAGTCCAACGCTCTAACCACTAGGCTACCTGCTGGTTACTAGTCCAACACTCTAACCACTAGTCTACCTGCTGGTTACTAGTCCAACACTAACCACTAGACTACCTGCTGGTTACTAGTCCAACACTCTAACCACTAGGCTACCTGCTGGTTACTAGTCCAACACTCTAACCACTAGGCTCCCTGCTGGTTACTGGCCCAACACTCTATCCACTAGGCTACCTGCTGGTTACTGGTCCAACGCTCTAACCACTAGGCTACCTGCTGGTTACTAGTCCAACACTAACCACTAGGCTACCTGCTGGTTACTAGTCCAACACTAACCACTAGGCTACCTGCTGGTTACTAGTCCAACGCTCTAACCACTAGGCTACCTGCTGGTTACTAGTCCAACGCTCTAACCACTAGGCTACCTGCTGGTTACTAGTCCAACACTCTAACCACTAGGCTACCTGCTGGTTACTGGTCCAACACTCTAACCACTAGGCTACCTGCTGGTTACTAGTCCAACACTCTAACCACTAGGCTACCTGCTGGTTACTGGTCCAACACTCTAACCACTAGGCTAGGCTACCTGCTGGTTACTGACCCAACGCTCTAACCACTAGGCTACCTGCTGGTTACTAGCCCAACGCTCTAACCACTAGGCTACCTGCTGGTTACTGGTCCAACACTCTAACCACTAGGCTACCTGCTGGTTACTAGTCCAACCACTAGGCTACCTGCTGGTTACTAGTCCCAACGCTCTAACCACTAGACTACCTGCTGGTTACTAGTCCAACGCTCTAACCACTAGGCTACCTGCTGGTTACTAGTCCAACACTAACCACTAGGCTACCTGCTGGTTACTAGTCCAACACTAACCACTAGTCTACCTACTGGTTACTAGTCCAACACTAACCACTAGGCTACCTGCTGGTTACTAGTCCAACACTAACCACTAGGCTACCTGCTGGTTACTAGTCCAACACTAACCACTAGGCTACCTGCTGGTTACTAGTCCAACGCTCTAACCACTAGTCTACCTGCTGGTTACTAGTCCAACACTCTAACCACTAGGCTACCTGCTGGTTACTAGTCCAACACTAACCACTAGGCTACCTGCTGGTTACTAGTCCAACACTAACCACTAGGCTACCTGCTGGTTACTAGTCCAACACACTAACCACTAGGCTACCTGCTGGTTACTAGTCCAACACTCTAACCGCTAGGCTACCCTGCTGGTTACTGGCCCAACGCTCTAACCACTAGACTACCTGCTGGTTACTAGTCCAACACTCTAACCACTAGTCTACCTGCTGGTTACTAGTCCAACACTCTAACCACTAGACTACCTGCTGGTTACTAGTCCAACACTCTAACCACTAGGCTACCTGCTGGTTACTAGTCCAACACTCTAACCACTAGGCTCCCTGCTGGTTACTGGCCCAACACTCTATCCACTAGGCTACCTGCTGGTTACTGGTCCAACGCTCTAACCACTAGGCTACCTGCTGGTTACTAGTCCAACACTAACCACTAGGCTACCTGCTGGTTACTAGTCCAACACTAACCACTAGGCTACCTGCTGGTTACTAGTCCAACGCTCTAACCACTAGGCTACCTGCTGGTTACTAGTCCAATGCTCTAACCACTAGGCTACCTGCTGGTTACTAGTCCAACACTCTAACCACTAGGCTACCTGCTGGTTACTAGTCCAACACTCTAACCACTAGGCTACCTGCTGGTTACTGGTCCAACACTCTAACCACTAGGCTACCTGCTGGTTACTAGTCCAACACTCTAACCACTAGGCTACCTGCTGGTTACTGGTCCAACACTCTAACCACTAGGCTAGGCTACCTGCCGGTTACTGGCCCAACGCTCTAACCACTAGGCTACCTGCTGGTTACTAGTCCAACACTCTAACCACTAGGTTATCTGCTGGTTACTAGTCCAACACTCTAACCACTAGACTACCTGCTGGTTACTGACCCAACGCTCTAACCACTAGGCTACCTGCTGGTTAATAGTCCAACGCTATAACCACTAGGATACCTGCTGGTTACTAGTCCAACACTCTAACCACTAGACTACCTGCTGGTTACTAGTCCAACACTCTAACCACTAGGCTACCTGCTGGTTACTAGTCCAACACTCTAACCACTAGGCTCCCTGCTGGTTACTGGCCCAACACTCTATCCACTAGGCTACCTGCTGGTTACTGGTCCAACGCTCTAACCACTAGGCTACCTGCTGGTTACTAGTCCAACACTAACCACTAGGCTACCTGCTGGTTACTAGTCCAACACTAACCACTAGGCTACCTGCTGGTTACTAGTCCAACGCTCTAACCACTAGGCTACCTGCTGGTTACTAGTCCAACGCTCTAACCACTAGGCTACCTGCTGGTTACTAGTCCAACACTCTAACCACTAGGCTACCTGCTGGTTACTAGTCCAACACTCTAACCACTAGGCTACCTGCTGGTTACTGGTCCAACACTCTAACCACTAGGCTACCTGCTGGTTACTAGTCCAACACTCTAACCACTAGGCTACCTGCTGGTTACTGGTCCAACACTCTAACCACTAGGCTAGGCTACCTGCTGGTTACTGACCCAACGCTCTAACCACTAGGCTACCTGCTGGTTACTAGCCCAACGCTCTAACCACTAGGCTACCTGCTGGTTACTAGTCCAACCACTAGGCTACCTGCTGGTTACTAGTCCCAACGCTCTAACCACTAGACTACCTGCTGGTTACTAGTCCAACGCTCTAACCACTAGGCTACCTGCTGGTTACTAGTCCAACACTAACCACTAGGCTACCTGCTGGTTACTAGTCCAACACTAACCACTAGTCTACCTACTGGTTACTAGTCCAACACTAACCACTAGGCTACCTGCTGGTTACTAGTCCAACACTAACCACTAGGCTACCTGCTGGTTACTAGTCCAACACTAACCACTAGGCTACCTGCTGGTTACTAGTCCAACGCTCTAACCACTAGTCTACCTGCTGGTTACTAGTCCAACACTCTAACCACTAGGCTACCTGCTGGTTACTAGTCCAACACTAACCACTAGGCTACCTGCTGGTTACTAGTCCAACACTAACCACTAGGCTACCTGCTGGTTACTAGTCCAACACTAACCACTAGTCTACCTGCTGGTTACTAGTCCAACACTCTAACCGCTAGGCTACCCTGCTGGTTACTGGCCCAACGCTCTAACCACTAGACTACCTGCTGGTTACTAGTCCAACACTCTAACCACTAGTCTACCTGCTGGTTACTAGTCCAACACTCTAACCACTAGACTACCTGCTGGTTACTAGTCCAACACTCTAACCACTAGGCTACCTGCTGGTTACTAGTCCAACACTCTAACCACTAGGCTCCCTGCTGGTTACTGGCCCAACACTCTATCCACTAGGCTACCTGCTGGTTACTGGTCCAACGCTCTAACCACTAGGCTACCTGCTGGTTACTAGTCCAACACTAACCACTAGGCTACCTGCTGGTTACTAGTCCAACACTAACCACTAGGCTACCTGCTGGTTACTAGTCCAACGCTCTAACCACTAGGCTACCTGCTGGTTACTAGTCCAACGCTCTAACCACTAGGCTACCTGCTGGTTACTAGTCCAACACTCTAACCACTAGGCTACCTGCTGGTTACTAGTCCAACACTCTAACCACTAGGCTACCTGCTGGTTACTGGTCCAACACTCTAACCACTAGGCTACCTGCTGGTTACTAGTCCAACACTCTAACCACTAGGCTACCTGCTGGTTACTGGTCCAACACTCTAACCACTAGGCTAGGCTACCTGCTGGTTACTGACCCAACGCTCTAACCACTAGGCTACCTGCTGGTTACTAGCCCAATGCTCTAACCACTAGGCTACCTGCTGGTTACTGGTCCAACACTCTAACCACTAGGCTACCTGCTGGTTACTAGTCCAACCACTAGGCTACCTGCTGGTTACTAGTCCCAACGCTCTAACCACTAGACTACCTGCTGGTTACTAGTCCAACGCTCTAACCACTAGGCTACCTGCTGGTTACTAGTCCAACACTAACCACTAGGCTACCTGCTGGTTACTAGTCCAACACTAACCACTAGTCTACCTACTGGTTACTAGTCCAACACTAACCACTAGGCTACCTGCTGGTTACTAGTCCAACACTAACCACTAGGCTACCTGCTGGTTACTAGTCCAACACTAACCACTAGGCTACCTGCTGGTTACTAGTCCAACGCTCTAACCACTAGTCTACCTGCTGGTTACTAGTCCAACACTCTAACCACTAGGCTACCTGCTGGTTACTAGTCCAACACTAACCACTAGGCTACCTGCTGGTTACTAGTCCAACACTAACCACTAGGCTACCTGCTGGTTACTAGTCCAACACTAACCACTAGTCTACCTGCTGGTTACTAGTCCAACACTCTAACCGCTAGGCTACCCTGCTGGTTACTGGCCCAACGCTCTAACCACTAGACTACCTGCTGGTTACTAGTCCAACACTCTAACCACTAGGCTACCTGCTGGTTACTAGTCCAACACTCTAACCACTAGGCTACCTGCTGGTTACTAGTCCAACACTCTAACCACTAGACTACCTGCTGGTTACTAGTCCAACACTCTAACCACTAGGCTACCTGCTGGTTACTAGTCCAACACTCTAACCACTAGGCTACCTGCTGGTTACTGGCCCAACGCTCTAACCACTAGACTACCTGCTGGTTACTAGTCCAACGCTCTAACCACTAGACTACCTGCTGGTTACTAGTCCAACACTCTAACCACTAGACTACCTGCTGGTTACTAGTCCAACACTCTAACCACTAGGCTACCTGCTGGTTACTAGTCCAACACTCTAACCACTAGGCTACCTGCTGGTTACTAGTCCAACACTCTAACCACTAGACTACCTGCTGGTTACTAGTCCAACACTCTAACCACTAGGCTACCTGCTGGTTACTAGTCCAACACTCTAACCACTAGGCTACCTGCTGGTTACTGGCCCAACGCTCTAACCACTAGACTACCTGCTGGTTACTAGTCCAACACTCTAACCACTAGACTACCTGCTGGTTACTAGTCCAACACTCTAACCACTAGACTACCTGCTGGTTACTAGTCCAACACTCTAACCACTAGGCTACCTGCTGGTTACTAGTCCAGCGCTCTAACCACTAGGCTACCTGCTGGTTACTAGTCCAACACTAACCACTAGGCTACCTGCTGGTTACTAGTCCAACACTCTAACCAATAGACTACCTGCAGACTAGCTTCTCCACTCTGTTACTGTAGCAGTTGCAGACTAGCGTTTACCATCGCTTATTGTAAATGGAACGCTAATCTAGAGGAAGGAGCTAATGTACTCTCTGTTCCCCGTAGTACTTCCTGCCACAAGGGGGCAGATTAATGTACGCTCTCTGTTCCCTGTATTACTCCCTGCCACAAGGGGGCAGACTAATCTACGCTCTCTGTTCCCTGTATTACTCCCTGCCACAAGGGGGCAGACTAATGTACGCTCTCTGTTCCCTGTAGTACTCCCTGCCACAAGGGGGCAGACTAATGTACGCTCTCTGTTCCCCGTAGTACTCCCTGCCACAAGGGGGCAGACTAATGTACGCTCTCTGTTCCCCGTAGTACTCCCTGCCCCTGCCACAAGGGGGCAAACACGGCAGCAACCCCCACCTGGTGGAGGACCAGCGTTTCCCCCAGCAGCGTGTGTCCCGTAAGGCCCGCCAGAAGACGGACGTCTTAAACCCAGACTACCTGGCCGGGGGCGGCTCACCTTTCTCTGATCACGACATCTACAGCCGCTCTGCCAACCTGCACATCACAGACGGAGCTGGCGGAGGGGGGCGGAGGAGGGCCAACCCCAACGCTGCCCGCAAGAAGAAATGTTGAAGAAGCCATCTTGAAGAAGCGGAAGCCATCTTGAAGAATCGGAAGCCATCTTAAAGAATCGGAAACCATCTTCTACACAAGTTCCACTAAACAGAATTCCCAGCAACTGAACAGTGAAGATAGCTGGATTTAATACTGATGTTTTTGTATAAAATTACAATTTTTTAAAAAGGTTAAACTTAATGAATTCCATGTTTGAATAATGTTATTCGGTAACTACCAAGTTTGTAAAAGCCTGAAGGTATTTGCACTTTCTAGGCTTGTGTATGAAACCTGCTCTGACATTTTTTGATGCCCCTAATTAAAACACAGTTTGAAGACATTTTCTGTTTTGGATATATTTTAATCATGAACATCCATCTTACAGTAGAAATAAACTATTTTAAATGTATTACATAGTTCAGTTAGCACATTCTCCAACCAGTCATACCCAGATTAGATGGCAGTATATACAAGCTAAAGCATTGGAAACATTCCTGGAAAGGGTAAATTGTTAAATGAACTAGTCAAAATGGATAATAACTGAGATTCAAGGCTATTGTTAGTCAACCTAGCCAACACTCCTGAGGGTTAATTCTCTGCTACTTCCGGGTTTACGTCAGGCTCTGATGGCTCACTGTTTACCTCAGGCTCTAGGACTGGGTTATGTTCTGGGGAGGTCAGTACAGGCTCTAGGACTGGGTTATGTTCTGGGGAGGTCAGTACAGGCTCTAGGACTGGGTTATGTTCTGGGGCGGTCAGTACAGGCTTTGGGGGATTCAGTATGGCCTCCAACTCAGGGTCGTCCTGTACTTCACGGTGGCTGTCAGCCCTTGGTCTCTCTGGGTCGTCCAGTACAGGGTTAGGGTCATTCAAAATGGCTTCCAGTTCAGGGTCAGAGGTCAGACCTGTCTCGGACACAAACTCAGTAGATATGGTGGATGAGACCATGGGATCCTCCTCTACAGGTTCCGGACCTGCTATCGGTTCAGGATCAGGAAGTCCCAGGTTGTCAACAGGAAGTGTCGGTTGAGGATCAGCTGTGGTGAGACCGTCCAGCTCAACACTGAGGTCTTCTACCATCGGAGTCACCGTCTCCCTCTTGGGAAGAACGAACGCCAGAGGCTCCAGGACTGGACTCACGTCAATACAACCCAGACTGCTGTATTGGTGGACTTGAGTTGGAGGGACACCTGGAGGACAAAAACCATGTTTCACATTACTATAGAGGTTGTTACTGTGGATGTTTCACATTACTATAGAGGCTGTTACTGTGGATGTTTCACATTACTATAGAGGCTGTTACTGTGGATGTTTCACATTACTATAGAGGCTGTTACTGTGGATGTTCACATTACTATAGAGGTTGTTACTGTGGATGTTTCACATTACTATAGAGGCTGTTACTGTGGATGTTTCACATTACTATAGAGGCTGTTACTGTGGATGTTTCACATTACTATAGAGGCTGTTACTGTGGATGTTCACGTTACTGTGGATGTTTCACATTACTATAGAGGCTGTTACTGTGGATGTTCACGTTACTGTGGATGTTTCACATTACTATAGAGGTTGTTACTGTGGATGTTTCACATTACTATAGAGGTTGTTACTGTGGATGTTTCACATTACTATAGAGGTTGTTACTGTGGATGTTTCACATTACTATAGAGGCTGTTACTGTGGATGTTTCACATTACTATAGAGGTTGTTACTGTGGATGTTTCACATTACTATAGAGGCTGTTACTGTGGATGTTCACGTTACTGTGGATGTTTCACATTACTATAGAGGCTGTTACTGTGGACGTTCACGTTACTGTGGATGTTTCACATTACTATAGAGGATGTTACTGTGGATGTTCACGTTACTGTGGATGTTTCACATTACTATAGAGGCTGTTACTGTGGATGTTTCACATTACTATAGAGGTTGTTACTGTGGATGTTTCACATTACTATAGTGGATGTTTCACATTACTACTGTGGACGTTTCACATTACTACTGTGGATGTTTCACATTACTACTGTGGATGTTTCACATTACTATAGAGGTTGTTACTGTGGATGTTTCACATTACTATAGAGGTTGTTACTGTGGATGTTTCACATTACTATAGAGGTTGTTACTGTGGATGTTTCACATTACTATAGAGGTTGTTACTGTGGATGTTTCACATTACTATAGAGGTTGTTACTGTGGATGTTTCACATTACTATAGAGGCTGTTACTGTGGATGTTTCACATTACTATAGAGGTTGTTACTGTGGATGTTTCACATTACTATAGAGGTTGTTACTGTGGATGTTTCACATTACTATAGAGGTTGTTACTGTGGATGTTTCACATTACTATAGAGGCTGTTACTGTGGATGTTTCACATTACTATAGAGGCTGTTACTGTGGATGTTCACGTTACTGTGGATGTTTCACATTACTATAGAGGCTGTTACTGTGGATGTTTCACATTACTATAGAGGCTGTTACTGTGGATGTTCACGTTACTGTGGATGTTTCACATTACTATAGAGGCTGTTACTGTGGACGTTCACATTACTATAGAGGCTGTTACTGTGGATGTTTCACATTACTACTGTGGATGTTTCACATTACTACTGTGGATGTTTCACATTACTATAGAGGTTGTTACTGTGGATGTTTCACATTACTATAGAGGTTGTTACTGTGGATGTTTCACATTACTATAGAGGCTGTTACTGTGGACGTTTCACATTACTATAGAGGCTGTTACTGTGGATGTTTCACATTACTATAGAGGTTGTTACTGTGGATGTTTCACATTACTATAGAGGCTGTTACTGTGGATGTTTCACATTACTATAGAGGCTGTTACTGTGGACGTTTCACATTACTATAGAGGCTGTTACTGTGGATGTTTCACATTACTATAGAGGCTGTTACTGTGGATGTTTCACATTACTATAGAGGTTGTTACTGTGGAACGTTTCACATTACTATAGAGGCTGTTACTGTGGATGTTTCACGTTACTGTGGATGTTTCACATTACTATAGAGGCTGTTACTGTGGACGTTTCACATTACTATAGAGGCTGTTACTGTGGATGTTTCACGTTACTATAGAGGCTGTTACTGTGGATGTTTCACATTACTATAGAGGTTGTTACTGTGGACGTTTCACATTACTATAGTGGATGTTTCACATTACTATAGAGGCTGTTACTGTGGATGTTTCACATTACTATAGAGGTTGTTACTGTGGATGTTTCACATTACTATAGAGGCTGTTACTGTGGATGTTTCACATTACTATAGAGGCTGTTACTGTGGATGTTTCACATTACTATAGAGGCTGTTACTGTGGATGTTTCACATTACTATACAGGTTGTTACTGTGGATGTTTCACATTACTATAGAGGTTGTTACTGTGGACGTTTCACATTACTATAGAGGCTGTTACTGTGGATGTTTCACATTACTATAGAGGCTGTTACTGTGGATGTTTCACATTACTATAGAGGCTGTTACTGTGGATGTTTCACATTACTATAGAGGTTGTTACTGTGGACGTTTCACATTACTATAGAGGCTGTTACTTACTGTGGATGTTCACGTTACTGTGGATGTTTCACATTACTATAGAGGCTGTTACTGTGGATGTTTCACATTACTATAGAGGCTGTTACTGTGGATGTTTCACATTACTATAGAGGCTGTTACTGTGGATGTTTCACATTACTATAGAGGCTGTTACTGTGGACGTTTCACATTACTATAGAGGCTGTTACTGTGGACGTTTCACATTACTATAGAGGCTGTTACTGTGGATGTTTCACATTACTATAGAGGTTGATACTGTGGATGTTTCACATTACTATAGAGGCTGTTACTGTGGACGTTTCACATTACTATAGAGGCTGTTACTGTGGACGTTTCACATTACTGTGGATGTTTCACATTACTATAGAGGCTGTTACTGTGGATGTTTCACATTACTATAGAGGTTGTTACTGTGGATGTTTCACATTACTATAGAGGCTGTTACTGTGGATGTTTCACATTACTATAGAGGCTGTTACTGTGGACGTTTCACATTACTATAGAGGTTGTTACTGTGGATGTTTCACATTACTATAGAGGCTGTTACTGTGGATGTTCACGTTACTGTGGATGTTTCACATTACTATAGTGGATGTTACTGTGGACGTTTCACATTACTATAGAGGTTATCGTAGGGGACGTAACATAGTATTTACCCAGAGAGCTGTGCTGGGGGGGGACGTGACAGAGTATTTACCCAGAGAGCTGTGCTGGGGGGGGACGTGACAGAGTATTTACCCAGTATGACAGAGAGCTGTGCTGGGGGGAACAGGACCTGCAGACAGCGGTTGAGGAAAGGAACCATGTCCTCAGCGAAGGAACAGCAGAATTGGACAAACAGGTCCTTCTCTCGGTCGCTGAACGCCGTCTCTTCAGCCCGGTGGAACGCCACGATCAGCTTGGTGACCTGGGGAGGGGAGAGGAGGTCATGAGATACAACCAGTCTGAGGGGAGGGGGGACCTGGGGAGAGTCTGAGGGGAAGGGGGGACCTGGGGAGAGTCTGAGGGGGGGGGGACCTGGGGAGAGTCTGAGGGGAGGGGGGGGGGGGGGGGGGACCTGGGGAGAGTCTGAGGGGGGGGGGGACCTGGGGAGAGTGAGGGGAGGGGGGACCGTCTGAGGGGAAGGGGGGACCTGGGGAGAGTGAGGGGAGGGGGGACCGTCTGAGGGGAAGGGGGGACCTGGGGAGAGTCTGAGGGGAAGGGGGGACCTGGGGAGAGTCTGAGGGAGGGAGGGGACCTGGGGAGAGTCTGAGTGGAGGGGGGACCTGAGGGGAGGGGGGACCTGGGGAGAGTCTGAGGGGAGGGGGGACCTGGGGAGAGTCTGAGGGGAGGGGGGACCGTCTGAGGGGAAGGGGGGACCTGGGGAGAGTCTGAGGGGAAGGGGGGACCTGGGGAGAGTCTGAGGGAGGGAGGGGACCTGGGGAGAGTCTGAGTGGAGGGGGGACCTGAGGGGAGGGGGGACCTGGGGAGAGTCTGAGGGGAGGGGGGACCTGGGGAGAGTCTGAGGGGGGGGGGGACCTGGGGAGAGTGAGGGGAGGGGGGACCGTCTGAGGGGAAGGGGGGACCTGGGGAGAGTCTGAGGGGAAGGGGGGACCTGGGGAGAGTCTGAGGGAGGGAGGGGGACCTGGGGAGAGTCTGAGGGAGGGAGGGGGACCTGGGGAGAGTCTGAGGGAGGGAGGGGGACCTGGGGAGAGTCTGAGGGAGGTAGGGGGGACCTGGGGAGAGTCTGAGGGAGGGAGGGGAGAGTCTGAGGGAGGGAGGGGGGACCTGGGGAGAGTCTGAGGGAGGGAGGGGGACCTGGGGAGAGTCTGAGGGAGGGAGGGGAGAGTCTGAGGGAGGGAGGCGGGACCTGGGGAGAGTCTGAGGGAGGGGGGGGGGACCTGGGGAGAGTCTGAGGGAGAGGGGGGGACCTGGGGAGAGTCTGAGGGAGAGGGAGGGACCTGGGGAGAGTCTGAGGGAGAGGGAGGGGGACCTGGGGAGAGTCTGAGGGAGGGAGGGGGACCTGGGGAGAGTCTGAGGGAGGGAGGGGGACCTGGGGAGAGTCTGAGGGAGGGAGGGGGACCTGGGGAGAGTCTGAGGGAGGGAGGGGAGAGTCTGAGGGAGGGAGGCGGGACCTGGGGAGAGTCTGAGGGAGGGGGGGGGGACCTGGGGAGAGTCTGAGGGAGAGGGGGGGACCTGGGGAGAGTCTGAGGGAGAGGGGGGGACCTGGGGAGAGTCTGAGGGAGAGGGGGGGACCTGGGGAGAGTCTGAGGGAGAGGGAGGGACCTGGGGAGAGTCTGAGGGAGAGGGAGGGACCTGGGGAGAGTCTGAGGGAGGGAGGGGGGACCTGGGGAGAGTCTGAGGGAGAGGGGGGGACCTGGGGAGAGTCTGAGGGAGGGAGGGGAGAGTCTTAGGGAGGGAGGGGGGGACCTGGGGAGAGTCTGAGGGAGAGGGGGGGACCTGGGGAGAGTCTGAGGGAGGGAGGGGGGACCTGGGGAGAGTCTGAGGGAGGGAGGGGGACCTGGGGAGAGTCTGAGGGAGGGAGGGGGACCTGGGGAGAGTCTGAGGGAGAGGGGGGGACCTGGGGAGAGTCTGAGGGAGAGGGGGGGACCTGGGGAGAGTCTGAGGGAGAGGGGGGGACCTGGGGAGAGTCTGAGGGAGGGAGGGAGGGGGACCTGGGGAGAGTCTGAGGGAGGGAGGGGAGAGTCTGAGGGAGGGAGGGGGGACCTGGGGAGAGTCTGGGGGAGAGTCTGAGGGAGAGGGGGGGACCTGGGGAGAGTCTGAGGGAGAGGGGGGGACCTGGGGAGAGTCTGAGGGAGAGGGGGGGACCTGGGGAGAGTCTGAGGGAGGGAGGGGGGACCTGGGGAGAGTCTGAGGGAGGGAGGGGAGAGTCTGAGGGAGGGAGAGGGGACCTGGGGAGAGTCTGAGGGAGGGAGGGGAGAGTCTTAGGGAGGGAGGGGGGGACCTGGGGAGAGTCTGAGGGAGAGGGGGGGACCTGGGGAGAGTCTGAGGGAGAGGGGGGGACCTGGGGAGAGTCTGAGGGAGGGAGGGGGACCTGGGGAGAGTCTGAGGGAGGGGGGGGGGACCTGGGGAGAGTCTGAGGGAGAGGGGGGACCTGGGGAGAGTCTGAGGGAGGGAGGGGGACCTGGGGAGAGTCTGAGGGAGAGGGGGGGACCTGGGGAGAGTCGGAGGGAGGGAGGGGGACCTGGGGAGAGTCTGAGGGAGGGAGGGGAGAGTCTGAGGGAGGGAGGGGGGACCTGGGGAGAGTCTGAGGGAGGGAGGGGGGACCTGGGGAGAGTCTGGGGGAGAGTCTGAGGGAGAGGGGGGGACCTGGGGAGAGTCTGAGGGAGAGGGGGGGACCTGGGGAGAGTCTGAGGGAGAGGGGGGGACCTGGGGAGAGTCTGAGGGAGAGGGGGGGACCTGGGGAGAGTCTGAGGGAGAGGGGGGGACCTGGGGAGAGTCTGAGGGAGAGGGGGGGACCTGGGGAGAGTCTGAGGGAGAGGGGGGGACCTGGTCCTATCAGGGTAACTTCTACCGGAGACACAGGAAAAGGATGAATACATAACATACATACTGTACATACATAAACCATGAATACATAATACTGTACATACATAAACCATGAATACATAACATACATACTGTACATACATAAACCATGACTACATAACATACATACTGTACATACATAAACCATGAATACATAACATACATACTGTACATACATAAACCATGACTACATAACATACATACTGTACATACATAAACCATGAATACATAACATACATACTGTACATACATAAACCATGAATACATAACATACATACTGTACATACATAAACCATGACTACATAACATACATACTGTACATACATAAACCATGAATACATAACATACATACTGTACATACATAAACCATGAATACATAACATTTCAACTGTACTAGATTACCATGTCCCAAAGACAGTGATCTTCGGTGAATTTAAGATTAGGATTTGGGGAGAGTAAAATGAGCCTAGATCTGTCTAAACAAACCGTCTAGAGAGAGAGCATCCCGTCTACCGCGTCTAGAGAGCATCCCGTCTACCGCGTCTAGAGAGAGCATCCCGTCTACCGCGTCTAGAGAGAGCATCCCGTCTACCGCGTCTAGAGAGAGCATCCCGTCTACCGCGTCTAGAGAGAGCATCCCGTCTACCCCGTCTAGAGAGAGCATCCCGTCTACCCCGTCTAGAGAGAGAGCATCCCGTCTACCGCGTCTAGAGAGCATCCCGTCTACCGCGTCTAGAGAGAGCATCCCGTCTACCCCGTCTAGAGAGCATCCCGTCTACCGCGTCTAGAGAGAGCATCCCGTCTACCCCGTCTAGAGAGCATCCCGTCTAGAGAGAGCATCCCGTCTACCGCGTCTAGAGAGCATCCCGTCTAGAGAGAGCATCCCGTCTACCCCGTTTAGAGAGCATCCCGTCTACCGCGTCTAGAGAGAGCATCCCGTCTACCCCGTCTAGAGAGCATCCCGTCTACCGCGTCTAGAGAGAGCATCCCGTATACCGCGTCTAGAGAGAGCATCCCGTCTACCGCGTCTAGAGAGCATCCCGTCTAGAGAGAACATCCCGTCTACCCCGTTTAGAGAGAGCATCCCGTCTACCCCGTCTAGAGAGCATCCCGCCTACCGCGTCTAGAGAGCATCCCGTCTACCCCGTCTAGAGAGCATCCCGTCTACCCCGTCTAGAGAGAGCATCCCGTCTACCGCGTCTAGAGAGCATCCCGTCTACCGCGTCTAGAGAGCATCCCGTCTACCGCGTCTAGAGAGCATCCCGTCTACCGCGTCTAGAGAGCATCCCGTCTAGAGAGAGCATCCCGTCTACCGCGTCTAGAGAGCATCCCGTCTAGAGAGAGCATCCCGTCTACCCCGTCTAGAGAGCATCCCGTCTACCGCGTCTAGAGAGCATCCCGTCTACCGCGTCTAGAGAGCATCCCGTCTACCGCGTCTAGAGAGCATCCCGTATACCGCGTCTAGAGAGAGCATCCCGTCTACCCCGTCTAGAGAGAGCATCCCGTCTACCGCGTCTAGAGAGAGCATCCCGTCTACCCCGTCTAGAGAGCATCCCGTCTACCCCGTCTAGAGAGCATCCCGTCTACCCCGTCTAGAGAGCATCCCGTCTACCCCGTCTAGAGAGCATCCCGTCTACCCCGTCTAGAGAGCATCCCGTCTACCCCGTCTAGAGAGCATCCCATCTACCGCGTCTAGAGAGCATCCCGTCTACCCCATCTAGAGAGCATCCCGTATACCGCGTCTAGAGAGAGCATCCCGTCTACCGTGTCTAGAGAGCATCCCGTCTACCGCATCTAGAGAGAGCATCCCGTCTACCCCGTCTAGAGAGCATCCCATCTACCGCGTCTAGAGAGAGCATCCCGTCTACCGCGTCTAGAGAGAGCATCCCGTCTACCGTGTCTAGAGAGAGCATCCCATCTACCGCATCTAGAGAGAGCATCCCGTCTACCGTGTCTAGAGAGAGCATCCCGTCTACCGCGTCTAGAGAGCATCCCGTCTACCCCGTCTAGAGAGAGCATCCCGTCTACCGCGTCTAGAGAGAGCATCCCGTCTACCGCGTCTAGAGAGAGCATCCCGTCTACCGCGTCTAGAGAGAGCATCCCGTCTACCGCGTCTAGAGAGAGCATCCCGTCTACCGCGTCTAGAGAGAGCATCCCGTCTACCCCGTCTAGAGAGAGCATCCCGTCTACCCCGTCTAGAGAGAGCATCCCGTCTACCCCGTCTAGAGAGCATCCCGTCTACCGCGTCTAGAGAGAGCATCCCGTCTACCCCGTCTAGAGAGAGCATCCCGTCTACCGCGTCTAGAGAGAGCATCCCGTCTACCGCGTCTAGAGAGCATCCCGTCTAGAGAGAGCATCCCGTCTACCCCGTTTAGAGAGATCATCCCGTCTACCCCGTCTAGAGAGCATCCCGTCTAGAGAGAGCATCCCGTCTACCGCGTCTAGAGAGAGCATCCCGTCTAGAGAGAGAGCATCCCGTCTAGAGAGAGAGCATCCCGTCTAGAGAGAGAGCATCCCGTCTAGAGAGAGCATCCCGTCTACCGCGTCTAGAGAGAGCATCCCGTTTAGAGAGAGAGCATCCCGTCTAGAGAGAGCATCCCGTCTACCGCGTCTAGAGCATCCCGTCTACCGCGTCTAGAGAGAGCATCCCGTCTACCCCGTCTAGAGAGAGCATCCCGTCTAGAGAGAGCATCCCGTCTACCGCGTCTAGAGAGAGCATCCCGTCTAGAGATAGAGCATCCCGTCTAGAGATAGAGCATCCCGTCTACCGCGTCTAGAGCATCCCGTCTACCGCGTCTAGAGAGAGCATCCCGTCTACCCCGTCTAGAGAGCATCCCGTCTACCGCGTCTAGAGAGAGCATCCCGTATACCGCGTCTAGAGAGAGAGCATCCCGTCTACCGCGTCTAGAGAGCATCCCGTCTAGAGAGAGCATCCCGTCTACCCCGTCTAGAGAGAGCATCCCGTCTACCGCGTCTAGAGAGAGCATCCCGTCTAGAGAGAGCATCCCGTCTAGAGAGAGCATCCCGTCTACCGCGTCTAGAGCATCCCGTCTACCGCATCTAGAGAGAGCATCCCGTCTAGAGAGAGCATCCCGTCTAGAGAGAGCATCCCGTCTACCCCGTCTAGAGAGCATCCCGTCTAGAGAGAGCATCCCGTCTACCGCGTCTAGAGAGAGAGCATCCCGTCTAGAGAGAGAGCATCCCGTCTAGAGAGAGATCATCCCGTCTACCGCGTCTAGAGCATCCCGTCTACCGCATCTAGAGAGAGCATCCCGTCTAGAGAGAGAGCATCCCGTCTAGAGAGAGATCATCCCGTCTACCGCGTCTAGAGCATCCCGTCTACCGCGTCTAGAGAGAGCATCCCGTCTACCCCGTCTAGAGAGCATCCCGTCTACCCCGTCTAGAGAGCATCCCGTCTACCGCGTCTAGAGAGAACATGGGACAGCCTAGACATGTCAATTTGGTAACTTTAGCAGCAGACGTAGCGTAGCGTTAGCAGAGACAGACAGGCGTTCGTTACCTTTACCAAGGCGTCCTCCAGATACTCGGTCACCTGCTGGGCCAGACCGAGGGGACAACAGAGCCTGAGGTCGTTGAAGGCCGTCAAGATGTTGTTGAGGAAGCAGGCCAGAGGGGGGAAATCCAGCAGAGCCATGGGGGGCTGGAGGGTGCCTGGCTGGGTACTGGGGGGCTGGACGGTACCTGGCATGGAGCCCCCAGCCAGCATAGAAGGGAGAGAGATCAGAGTATACAGGTTCATGTCCTCCTGGAACCTCTCCACGGCTTCCTCTACAGCTTTACGGAAGGTATCGGCCGCCACGCGCTGGAACATGGGGGCCAGCTGGCCGCGGAAGTCTGCCCCGACGCGGCTGAAGGAAAGGCCGAAGTACATGCACTGTCCCAGCAGGGAGTCCAGGCGTCCGCCCACCCCCCTCTGGAGGTCTCGATCCAGGGTCACCAGGAACTCAGACACCTGCTGCACCACCCAGCCGTGGAAGATGGCCCCTTCGTTCACCGCCTGGCCCGGACCACCTTTCAACACAAGACACTGTACATCACAAGGCTGCCCAGCCAGTGACCTGACACTTCAGTTGGACTATTGACCTGTACTGACGGGCTTTTCCAGAACATATGTACTGTATATTTGTAAATACGTCTTTAAAATAATTATTGTTGTGTTTAAACTTCATATTTATGAAAAATTGTAAATCGTATCAAATAATTCAGCCTTAAATTAAATAAAGTGTTGTGTCACCAGGAGACAGCAGGGGGTCCTCGTCAGAGAAGATGGCTCTGTACTGGGTGATGATGTCAAACAGATGTACCTGGAACAGAGGAAGGACATGTCAGAGAATAAAAGAGGGGGGGAGTGGAGCATCCTTCCTGTTTCATCGGTCCTTCATTCCACTGCTAGATAACTGAAGCCAGGTTACACACGCGACACGCCTCGATGGTCTTGGTGACGTGGCAGTAAGGGTCCTCATCAGGGACAGTGGACAGGATGGAATGGAGCCAGCTGCCCCGCGCCTGCAGGAACTTGACCCGTAGCTCCGCCTCCGTGAACACGTCCATCCTGCGCAGGTAGCCAATCACACGCAGGCACACAGGAAGTTGGGAGTTGCTACGTAGCTGCTGCAACAGCTGGTTCAGCATGAGCTGAGCTGACTGACGCACCTCCTGGACGATGCCCTGAAGAAGACACACAGGTCAGAGGTCAGAGAATCACACTGTTACAGTATTAAGACGAGGTATTTCTGGATCTACCACATGGCTTGTCAGACTGAGTGTAGACAAAATGTATATAATAATGAGGAAGTGGTACGATCTGTAACTCCTAGCTGGGTAAACAGGAAGTGGTACGATCTGTAACTCCTAGCTGGGTAAACAGGAAGTGGTACGATCTGCAACTCCTAGCTGGGTAAACAGGAAGTGGTACGATCTGTAACTCCTAGCTGGGTAAACAGGAAGTGGTACGATCTGCAACTCCTAGCTGTGTAAACAGGAAGTGGTACGATCTGTAACTCCTAGCTGGGTAAACAGGAAGTGGTACGATCTGTAACTCCTAGCTGGGTAAACAGGAAGTGGTACGATCTGTAACTCCTAGCTGTGTAAACAGGAAGTGGTACGATCTGTAACTCCTAGCTGGGTAAACAGGAAGTGGTACGATCTGTAACTCCTAGCTGGGTAAACAGGAAGTGGTACGATCT
This sequence comes from Salvelinus fontinalis, assembly GCF_029448725.1. Lineage (NCBI taxonomy): Eukaryota > Metazoa > Chordata > Actinopteri > Salmoniformes > Salmonidae > Salvelinus > Salvelinus fontinalis. The sequence goes on from NC_074668.1 coordinate 86,876,467, forward strand.
GTAACTCCTAGCTGTGTAAACAGGAAGTGGTACGATCTGTAACTCCTAGCTGTGTAAGCAGGAAGTGGTACGATCTGTAACTCCTAGCTGTGTAAACAGGAAGTGGTACGATCTGCAACTCCTAGCTGTGTAAACAGGAAGTGGTACGATCTGTAACTCCTAGCTGTGTAAACAGGAAGTGGTACGATCTGTAACTCCTAGCTGTGTAAACAGGAAGTGGTACGATCTGTAACTCCTAGCTGTGTAAACAGGAAGTGGTACGATCTGCAACTCCTAGCTGTGTAAACAGGAAGTGGTACGATCTGTAACTCCTAGCTGTGTAAGCAGGAAGTGGTACGATCTGTAACTCCTAGCTGGGTAAACAGGAAGTGGTACGATCTGTAACTCCTAGCTGTGTAAACAGGAAGTGGTACGATCTGTAACTCCTAGCTGGGTAAACAGGAAGTGGTACGATCTGCAACTCCTAGCTGGGTAAACAGGAAGTGGTACGATCTGTAACTCCTTGCTGGGTAAACAGGAAGTGGTACGATCTGTAACTCCTAGCTGGGTAAACAGGAAGTGGTACGATCTGTAACTCCTAGCTGGGTAAACAGGAAGTGGTACGATCTGTAACTCCTAGCTGGGTAAACAGGAAGTGGTACGATCTGTAACTCCTAGCTGGGTAAGCAGGAAGTGGTACGATCTGTAACTCCTAGCTGGGTAAACAGGAAGTGGTACGATCTGTAACTCCTAGCTGGGTAAACAGGAAGTGGTACGATCTGTAACTCCTAGCTGGGTAAGCAGGAAGTGGTACGATCTGTAACTCCTAGCTGGGTAAACAGGAAGTGGTACGATCTGTAACTCCTAGCTGGGTAAGCAGGAAGTGGTACGATCTGTAACTCCTAGCTGGGTAAACAGGAAGTGGTACGATCTGTAACTCCTAGCTGGGTAAACAGGAAGTGGTACGATCTGTAACTCCTTGCTGGGTAAACAGGAAGTGGTACGATCTGTAACTCCTAGCTGGGTAAGCAGGAAGTGGTACGATCTGTAACTCCTAGCTGGGTAAACAGGAAGTGGTACGATCTGTAACTCCTAGCTGGGTAAACAGGAAGTGGTACGATCTGTAACTCCTAGCTGTGTAAACAGGAAGTGGTACGATCTGTAACTCCTAGCTGTGTAAACAGGAAGTGGTACGATCTGTAACTCCTAGCTGGGTAAACAGGAAGTGGTACGATCTGTAACTCCTAGCTGGGTAAACAGGAAGTGGTACGATCTGTAACTCCTTGCTGGGTAAACAGGAAGTGGTACGATCTGTAACTCCTAGCTGGGTAAACAGGAAGTGGTACGATCTGTAACTCCTAGCTGGGTAAACAGGAAGTGGTAGTTGGAGCATTAATACCTGGATGACGGGTAGAGACGAGTGTTTCTTCTCCAGTCTCTTGACGTAGGCCGCCAGTTCCAGAGCCTCCTCGTAGTAGCCATTCCGGACGCAGGTGTCCATCAGCTGAGGTATCTCTAAGATCTCCAGGATCTCTGTGTGACGGTTCAGAGTCAGGCTGTTCATCCTCCGGCTCACCCCGATGTCCTCCGCCTCCTTCACAAAACCTCTAAAGAGGACAGACACCAACAGGTTCTTCATCATGTCAACAGTTCATAATAAACACTTATAACAGTCCATAATAAACACCGTTATAACAGTTCATAATAAACAGAGTTATAACAGTCCATAATAAACACCGTTATAACAGTTCATAATAAACACCGTTATAACAGTCCATAATAAACACCGTTATAACAGTTCATAATAAACAGAGTTATAACAGTCCATAATAAACACCGTTATAACAGTTCATAATAAACACCGTTAAAACAGTTCATAATAAACACCGTTATAACAGTTCATAATAAACACCGTTATAACAGTCCATAATAAACACCGTTATAACAGTCCATAATAAACACCGTTATAACAGTCCATAATAAACACCGTTATAACAGGTCACAATAAACACTGTTATAACAGTTCATAATAAACACCGTTATAACAGTCCATAATAAAAACTGTTATAACAGACCATAATAAACACCGTTATAACAGGTCACAATAAACACCGTTATAACAGTTCATAATAAACACTGTTATAACAGTCCATAATAAACACTGTTATAACAGTCCATAATAAACACCGTTATAACAGTTCACAATACTGTTATAACAGTCCATAATAAACACCGTTATAACAGTCCATAATAAACACCGTTATAACAGTTCATAATAAACACCGTTATAACAGGTCACAATAAACACCGTTATAACAGTCCATAATAAACACCGTTATAACAGTCCATAATAAACACCGTTATAACAGGTCACAATAAACACTGTTATAACAGTTCATAATAAACACCGTTATAACAGTCCATAATAAAAACTGTTATAACAGACCATAATAAACACCGTTATAACAGGTCACAATAAACACCGTTATAACAGTTCATAATAAACACTGTTATAACAGTCCATAATAAACACTGTTATAACAGTCCATAATAAACACCGTTATAACAGTTCACAATACTGTTATAACAGTCCATAATAAACACCGTTATAACAGTCCATAATAAACACCGTTATAACAGTTCATAATAAACACCGTTATAACAGGTCACAATAAACACCGTTATAACAGTTCATAATAAACACTGTTATAACAGTCCATAATAAACACTGTTATAACAGTCCATAATAAACACTGTTATAACAGTCCATAATAAACACCGTTATAACAGTTCACAATACTGTTATAACAGGTCATAATAAACACCGTTATAACAGTCCATAATAAACACCGTTATAACAGTTCATAACAGTCCATAATAAACACCGTTATAACAGTTCATAATAAACACCGTTATAACAGCTCATAATACTGTCATAACAGGTCATAATAAACACCGTTATAACAGTTCATAACAGTTCATAATAAACACCGTTATAACAGTCCATAATAAACACCGTTATAACAGTTCATAACAGTTCATAATAAACAGAGTTAACAGTTCATAATAAACACCGTTATAACAGTCCATAATAAACACCGTTATAACAGTTCATAATAAACACCGTTATAACAGTTCATAATAAACACCGTTATAACAGTTCATAATAAACACCGTTATAACAGTTCATAATAAACACTGTTATAACAGTTCATAATAAACACTGTTATAACAGTTCATAATAAACACTGTTATAACAGTTCATAATAAACACCGTTATAACAGTTCATAATAAACACCGTTATAACAGTCCATAATAAACACCGTTATAACAGTTCATAATAATGTTATAACAGGTCATAATAAACAGAGTTATAACAGTTCATAATAAACACCGTTATAACAGTTCATAATAATGTTATAACAGGTCATAATAAACAGAGTTATAACAGTTCATAATAAACACCGTTATAACAGTTCATAACAGTTCATAATAAACACCGTTATAACAGTCCATAATAAACACCGTTATAACAGTCCATAATAAACACTGTTATAACAGTTCATAATAAACACTGTTATAACAGTTCATAATAAACACTGTTATAACAGTTCATAATAAACACTGTTATAACAGTTCATAATAAACACTGTTATAACAGTTCATAATAAACACCGTTATAACAGTTCATAATAAACACCGTTATAACAGTCCATAATAAACACCGTTATAACAGTTCATAATAAACACCGTTATAACAGTTCACAATAAACACTTATAACAGTCCATAATAAACACTGTTATAACAGTTCATAATAAACACCGTTATAACAGTTCACAATACTGTTATAACAGGTCATAATAAACACCGTTATAACAGTCCATAATAAACACCGTTATAACAGTTCATAACAGTCCATAATAAACACCGTTATAACAGTTCATAATAAACACTGTTATAACAGTTCATAATAAACACTGTTATAACAGTTCATAATAAACACCGTTATAACAGTTCATAATAAACACCGTTATAACAGGTCACAATAAACACCGTTATAACAGTTCATAATAAACACTGTTATAACAGTCCATAATAAACACTGTTATAACAGTTCATAATAAACACCGTTATAACAGTTCACAATACTGTTATAACAGGTCATAATAAACACCGTTATAACAGTCCATAATAAACACCGTTATAACAGTTCATAACAGTCCATAATAAACACCGTTATAACAGTTCATAATAAACACCGTTATAACAGCTCATAATACTGTCATAACAGGTCATAATAAACACCGTTATAACAGTTCATAATAAACACCGTTATAACAGTCCATAATAAACACCGTTATAACAGTTCACAATACTGTTATAACAGGTCATAATAAACACCGTTATAACAGTCCATAATAAACACCGTTATAACAGTCCATAATAAACCCCGTTATAACAGTTCATAATAAACACCGTTATAACAGCTCATAATACTGTCATAACAGGTCATAATAAACACCGTTATAACAGTCCATAATAAACACCGTTATAACAGTTCATAATAAACACCGTTATAACAGTCCATAATAAACACCGTTATAACAGTTCATAATAAGTACCGTTATAACAGCTCATAATACTGTTATAACAGGTCATAATAAACACCGTTATAACAGTCCATAATAAACACCGTTATAACAGTCCATAATAAACAGAGTTATAACAGTTCATAATAAACACCGTTATAACAGTCCATTACAGTTCATAATAAACACCGTTATAACAGTTCATAATAAACACCGTTATAACAGTTCATAACAGTTCATAATAAACACCGTTATAACAGTTCATAAAAAACACCGTTATAACAGTCCATAATAAACAGAGTTATAACAGTTCATAATAAACACCGTTATAACAGTTCATAACAGTTCATAATAAACACCGTTATAACAGTCCATAATAAACACCGTTATAACAGTTCATAACAGTTCATAATAAACAGAGTTAACAGTTCATAATAAACACCGTTATAACAGTCCATAATAAACACCGTTATAACAGTTCATAATAAACACCGTTATAACAGTTCATAATAAACACTGTTATAACAGTTCATAATAAACACTGTTATAACAGTTCATAAAACACCGTTATAACAGTCCATAATAAACACCGTTATAACAGTTCATAACAGTTCATAATAAACACCGTTATAACAGTCCATAATAAACACCGCTATAACAGTTCATAATACTGTTATAACAGGTCATAATAAACACTGTTATAACAGTTCATAACAGTCCATAATAAACACTGTTATAACAGGTCATAATAAACACCGTTATAACAGTTCATAATAAACACCGTTATAACAGTTCATAATAAACACCGTTATAACAGTTCATAATAAACACCGTTATAACAGTTCATACTAAACACCGTTATAACAGTTCATAACAGTTCATAATAAACACCGTTATAACAGTCCATAATAAACACCGTTATAACAGTTCATAATAAACACCGTTATAACAGTTCATAACAGTCCATAATAAACACTGTTATAACAGTTCATAACAGTCCATAATAAACACCGTTATAACAGTCCATAATAAACACCGTTATAACAGTTCATAACAGTCCATAATAAACACCGTTATAACAGTTCATAACAGAGCCCGGTACCAGTCTGTTGGTTCTAGATAGACGTTAGCCCGGTACCAGTCTGTTTGTTCTAGATAGACGTGAGCCCGGTACCAGTCTGTTTGTTCCAGATAGACGTGAGCCCGGTACCAGTCTGTTGGTTCTAAATAGACATTAGCCCGGTACCAGTCGGTTTGTTCCAGATAGATGTGAGCCCGGTACCAGTCTGTTGGTTCTAGATGGAGGTGAGCCCGGTACCAGTCTGTTGGTTCTAGACAGACGTGAGCCCGGTACCAGTCTGTTGGTTCTAGATAGACGTGAGCCCGGTACCAGTCTGTTGGTTCCAGATAGACGTGAGCCCGGTACCAGTCTGTTGGTTCCAGACAGACGTGAGCCCGGTACCAGTCTGTTCTAGACAGACGTGAGCCCGGTACCAGTCTGTTGGTTCCAGACAGACGTGAGCCCGGTACCAGTCTGTTGGTTCCAGACAGACGTGAGCCCGGTACCAGTCTGTTGGTTCCAGATAGACGTGAGCCCGGTACCAGTCTGTTGGTTCCAGATAGACGTGAGCCCGGTACTAGTCTGTTTGTTCTAGACAGACGTGAGCCCGGTACCAGTCGGTTTGTTCCAGATAGACGTGAGCCCGGTACCAGTCTGTCTGTTCTAGATAGACGTGAGCCCGGTACCAGTCTGTTGGTTCCAGACAGACGTGAGCCCGGTACCAGTCTGTTGGTTCTAGATAGACGTGAGCCCGGTACCAGTCTGTTGGTTCCAGATAGACGTGAGCCCGGTACCAGTCTGTTGGTTCTAGATAGACGTGAGCCCGGTACCAGTCTGTTTGTTCTAGATAGACGTGAGCCCGGTACCGGTCTGTTGGTTCTAGATAGACTTGAGCCCGGTACCAGTCTGTTGGTTCTAGATAGACGTGAGCCCGGTACCAGTCTGTTGGTTCCAGATAGACGTGAGCCCGGGACCAGTCTGTTGGTTCTAGATAGACGTGAGCCCGGTACCAGTCTGTTGGTTCTAGACAGACGTTAGCCCGGTACCAGTCTGTTGGTTCTAGATAGACGTGAGCCCGGTACCAGTCTGTTGGTTCCAGATAGACGTGAGCCCGGTACCAGTCTGTTGGTTCTAGATAGACGTGAGCCCGGTACCAGTTTGTGCTCTTGCCAAGTATATTGCTGTCTGGGCAGTATATTGCTGTCCTTGTCAAGCCAAACATGACAATAAGTGACAAGGAGTTGGCATGATAGCACAAACAGACTGGCACTCAGGCTAGAGTGGGCATGACAGCACAAACAGACTGGCACTCAGGCTAGAGTTGGCATGATAGCACAAACAGACTGGCACTCAGGCTAGAGTGGGCATGATAGCACAAACAGACTGGCACTCAGGCTAGAGTGGGCATGATAGCACAAACAGACTGGCACTCAGGCTAGAGTGGGCATGATAGCACAAATAGACTGGCACTCAGGCTAGAGTGGGCATGATAGCACAAACAGACTGGCACTCAGGCTAGAGTGGGCATGATAGCACAAACAGACTGGCACTCAGGCTAGAGTGGGCATGATAGCACAAACAGACTGGCACTCAGGCTAGAGTGGGCATGATAGCACAAACAGACTGGCACTCAGGCTAGAGTGGGCATGATAGCACAAACAGACTGGCACTCAGGCTAGAGTGGGCATGATAGCACAAACAGACTGGCACTCAGGCTAGAGTGGGCATGATAGCACAAACAGACTGGCACTCAGGCTAGAGTGGGCATGATAACACAAACAGACGAACTGGCCGCAAGTTGGCTGAGCTGATAGAATGAACGACCAGCCAGCTGGGTAACAACCCTCTATGTGTCGGGACTAACGTCATATATTGTGGAAGGATGAAATAGTACGAATACATTCATCAAAATACAGTTGAATGAAAATATTATTTGAATATGATGGTAACACGTTACATAGAAGTGATAATGCCCACGAAACCGGTGTTTGGAGGATACGTTGGCACGGTTTGCCGGTGTTGTGCCGAAATTCTCCCCCCCCCCCCCCCCCCTTCGCGTTCTTCATTGCTAGTTGAGATTTCTGCTCTTCACTCCGCTGTCAGTTTAACCTACATTTCACTGATTTTAGTAGCAGAAAGCATTTCTGTCTGCAGTTTTCGGTTTGGCTATTTGTTTCAAGTGTTTGTGGTGTTCTGGCTTGTATGGCGCCCTGGGCGAACCCCCCCTTCAGCGTCCGCCCCCGGCAAGATGCCGCCCTGGGCGGCTGCCCATGTGTACTTAAACCCGTAACTGATTTTGTATTATTCTATAAATAAATCTCTTTGCCAAAATACGTCATCTCTCCCATGTCTTATTCGACTAGTATGTTTGAAAGTGTAAGGATAATAATTCGGCCATAGTTGTTCTGAAATGTTTATTGCTTGCCAACATTTTATTCTCTCCTCTCTGTTTAATATAATAATTATTAATTTCGGTTGTCTATCCTGACGTGAAGCTTGTTCTATATTAAGTATTTGACTCTTGCCACAAAATTAAGGAAATTAGAAAGGGGGGTTCTGGCAGGGGGGAGATTGTCGACCTAACACCTGTGCCAATATATCCTCCAAACACCGGCTTCTCGGGCACTATCAGGTAAATAACATGACATGTCAAAACGACAGAGAGTATTTGGTTAACTTTACCACTAACCTGCATTTTTCACCGAAGCTGGGCAACTTGTCGAGGAGTTTGGAAACACTGCTTTCCACACGGCCAAAGTCTCGGTAAATCTCCTCGGTGCAGTCCGCCGTGCGGATGAACGTCTTGTAGTTGGAGAAGGCGAGCTCCCGGGTCTGCTGCAGTATCTGCGCCCTCTCCTCCGCCAACCGCTCCGGTTCACGGTTTAATTTCTCCACGCCAAACGAGCTGAGCTCTGACAAGTAGGCTGCGAAGTCGGGGTTGTCTCTCCAGTTGTCTGGAAAGCTGTCTTTAAATATTGAAGCCAGAATACTCTCATCTTCCACGTCCACAGCGGTCATATTGGAAAGCTGTCACTTCAATACTTCATCCGAATTGTAGTCTTACCGACTCCGATTTACAGCCTTTACACAGGAGTACGAAAACAGGTCGTTAAAATACAATGTAAGCGTCTGATGTCTTTTAAATGGCAATTTAATTCGCAATTTGGCTAAAATTCTAGTCGCTCGCAAAGACAAGAGCACAACATCAACAGGCGCATTATTTTGACGTCACTATTACATCCACTTCCGTTTTCCTGCGCATGAATTTCCGCTCACTATCCCCACGCTGCAGCGTTAATCAAGCTACATTCAGTGGGCACAATATTGTAAGGAAATTAGCGAATTATTTACCAAGATGAGGCCTTTAACAGACGACGAGACAAAAACGATGTTTGAGAAACTCTCCAAATAGTGAGTATTGACATGTGATCTTGAAAGACAAGCCTGGCGTTATTTTGAAACTGCCATGGCTGTTCAGACTAGCGCCATGCGTGATCAACCAACTCGTGTAGTTTTGCCTGCTAGTTAGTGCACACGGTTGATAAACTACCAGTCCATATCCGGTTTCTTTGGTGCTATGCTCATGATGACAGTCTTTAACCTGCACTAGTTATGCTTCTCAGCAAGCTGGCTAATACGTCGTCTGAGTAGATAGCAAGGGATTTGAAATGGTACGTTGTCTGTGTAGATGGCAAGTGATTTGAAATGGTACGTTGTCTGTGTAGATGGCAAGGGATTTGAAATGGTACGTTGTCTGTGTAGATGGCAAGGGATTTGAAATGGTACGTTGTCTGTGTAGATGGCAAGGGATTTGAAATGGCACGTTGTCTGTGTAGATGGCAAGGGATTTGAAATGGCACGTTGTCTGTGTAGATGGCAAGTGATTTGAAATGGTACGTTGTCTGTGTAGATGGCAAGGGATTTGAAATGGCACGTTGTCTGTGTAGATGGCAAGTGATTTGAAATGGTACGTTGTCTGTGTAGATGGCAAGGGATTTGAAATGGCACGTTGTCTGTGTAGATGGCAAGGGATTTGAAATGGCACGTTGTCTGTGTAGATGGCAAGTGATTTGAAATGGCACGTTGTCTGTGTAGATGGCAAGGGATTTGAAATGGTCTGAATCTACACTGACAATGTGTGACACCTTCCTCTGTCCACAGCATTGGTGAGAACATCAAACTCCTGGTGGATCGACCAGATGGGACTTATTGCTTCAGACTTCACAATGACCGGGTATATTACATCAGGTAAACAACGCTACAGGGCTGCTGTTATTGTTAAATATTACCTACGGATATTATAAAGCAGGTTACTTCATGATCATCTCTTTTTGGGGAGTTAAGATATTGTCTTATTTCCACTTTTCTTTTTTGTATCAGTGAGAAAATTCTGAAGTTGGCTACCAACATCTCCCGTGATAAGTTGGTGTCGGTGGGTACCTGCTTTGGAAAGTTCACCAAGACCATTAAGTTCCGCCTGCACATCACAGCACTGGACTTCCTGGCACCATATGCCAAGGTAAACAAGAAGTCCTCTGACCTCTCACTATGTATAATGATAACCACAGCCATGTTAGAAGTGTAGATATATTGTTAATGTTTTAGCAATTTAACTGGGCATGTCAGTTTTAAGAACAAATTCTTATTTTCAATGACGGCCTTGGAACAGTGGGTTAACTGCCTTGTTCAGGGGCAGAACAACAGATTTTTTAAAACATTGTAAGCTTGGGGATTAGATCCAGAAACCTTTCGGTTACTGGCCCAACGCTCCAACCACTTGGCTACCTGCCGCCCCAAAATGACTCTGACGACAGCCAGGTGAGACTAGAGGTTTAGTTCGATAATCATATTTGTGTAAGCTTTAAAATGAACATCAATATCTCTCTCAAACCTACAGGATCTCAGTTAAGACAGTACTGTAATAACGGAGCTGTGGTCTGAGTCACTGAACCCTCTGTGTGTTCAGTTCAAGGTGTGGGTGAAGCCTGGGCAGGAGCAGTCCTTCCTCTATGGGAACCATGTGTTGAAGTCTGGTCTGGGGAGGATCACAGAGAACACTAACCAATACCAGGGCGTGGTGGTGTATTCCATGGCAGACGTACCGCTGGTGAGTTGGCCCTCCCTCTGCACATTCATTATCCAATCAACACGCAGCCCTCCCTTCAGTCATTATCCAATCAACACGTAGCCCTCCCTCTGCACATACTGTACATTCATTATCCAATCAATTCATTCAACACGCAGCCCTCCCTTCAGTCATTATCCAATCAACACTGAGCCCTCCCTTCAGTCATTATCCAATCACCACATAGACCTCCCTTCAGTCATTATCCAATCAACACATAGCCCTCCCTTCAGTCATTATCCAATCAACACTGAGCCCTCCCTTCAGTCATTATCCAATCACCACATAGACCTCCCTTCAGTCATTATCCAATCAACACATAGCCCTCCCTTCAGTCATTATCCAATCAACACATAGCCCTCCCTTCAGTCATTATCCAATCAACACGTAGCCCTCCCTCTGCACATACTGTACATTCATTATCCAATCAACACGTAGCCCTCCCTCTTCACATACTGTACATTCATTATCCAATCAATTCATTCAACACGTAGGGCAGCTTTCCCAGAGGTTAACTAGTCAGACTAATGGAGAATCTCCATTGAAAATGTTTTTTGTTCCAGGACTAGACTTAATCTGTGTGGTAAACCGACCCATATTGTCAGTTCTACACCACATCTCTTTTGGATAGTGATCGTTTGACAGTTGGTTGCTCCTTTATACAAGCCATTTGAACATCTTGGCCATGTTCTGTTATAATCTCCACCAGGCACAGCCAGAAGAGGACTGGCCACCCCTCATAGCCTGGTTTCTTCCTAGGTTCTGGCCTTTCTAGGGAGTTTTTCCTAGCCACCGTGCTTCTACACCTGCATTGCTTGCTGTTTGGGGTTTTAGGCTGGGTTTCTGTACAGCACTTTGAGATATCAGCTGATGTAAAAAGGGCTTGATAAATAAATTTGATTTGTTGAAGAAGTCTCACAAGCTAATATCTGAGTCATCAGTAACCATAGTAACTCCTAGGTAACATGCAGGTTTGACTCAACTTGCCCCTCTGTCTTTCTGCAGGGTTTTGGCGTGGCCGCTAAGTCGACCCAGGAGTGCAGAAGAGTGGACCCCATGTCCATCGTTGTGTTCCACCAGGCAGACATTGGAGAGTTTATCAGGTGTGAGGACACGCTCACATAACGAGTCTTCACAAACTGGACTATCAATTATACACCGTCGTACTTCCCTCTCCTCAGAGACCACCAGAGGGCTGGGAGGTACAGCTATGTGAAACGTATGGTGGTCCCTGAGGAGAGGGTTGGGAAACCCTGGTCTTCAGGATATGATTGTGTATTTCCCTCTTAACTACCAAGGGGCCAGGGACTGTCTGGATAGTTTCATCAAGCTGTCAGCTAACAAGTCTGAAAGATGACAGCTCCCTTTTCACTATGGCTGAGTGATTTACATTCAGCTACCAACATCCCTGTCACTATGGCTGAGTGATTTACATTCAGATTAACATCCCTGTCACTATGGCTGAGTGATTAACATTCAGATCAATATCCCTGTCACTATGGCTGAGTGATTTACATTCAGATTAACATCCCTGTCACTATGGCTGAGTGATTTACATTCAGATTAACATCCCTGTCACTATGGCTGAGTGATTTACATTCAGATTAACATCCCTGTCACTATGGCTGAGTGATTTACATTCAGATTAACATCCCTGTCACTATGGCTGAGTGATTTACATTCAGATTAACATCCCTGTCACTATGGCTGAGTGATTTACATTCAGATTAACATCCCTGTCACTATGGCTGAGTGATTTACATTCAGATTAACATCCCTGTCACTATGGCTGAGTGATTTACATTCAGATTAACATCCCTGTCACTATGGCTGAGTGATTTACATTCAGATTAACATCCCTGTCACTATGGCTGAGTGATTTACATTCAGATTAACATCCCTGTCACTATGGCTGAGTGATTTACATTCAGATTAACATCCCTGTCACTGTGGCTGAGTGATTTACATCCCTGTCACTATGGCTGGGTGATTTACATTCAGATTAACATCCCTGTCACTGTGGCTGAGTGATTTACATTCAGATTAACATCCCTGTCACTGGTAGCTGAATGTAAATCACTCAGCCATAATCTAAATAAATGTGTTTTATGTATTCATAATCTGTATGGATCTCTGGTTTGAGAAATTTGCATAAATATTATGCAGTTAATTTCATCAGCATAACATTAAAACTGTTTTGATATACTGAAGTTTGTTTTTCTTCAACAGAATGTGTAAAATATAAAGTTAAATGTTGGATCTGGTAGTAACACTTATAGCATGTATTTACTGTGGCTATGAAACACTGCTCTTGACTGTAAACTCAATGCAGTACGCGTGAGGCCAGTCCGTATAAGAGAAGTCTTTATTCTACCAAGAAAGAGCGTTAGGCCAGTCCGTATAAGAGAAGTCTTTATTCTACCAAGAGCGTTAGGCCAGTCCGTATAAGAGAAGTCTTTATTCTACCAAGAAAGAGCGTTAGGCCAGTCCGTATAAGAGAAGTCTTTATTCTACCAAGAAAGAGCGTTAGGCCAGTCCGTATAAGAGAAGTCTTTATTCTACCAAGAAAGAGCGTTAGGCCAGTCCGTATAAGAGAAGTCTTTATTCTACCAAGAAAGAGCGTTAGGCCAGTCCGTATAAGAGAAGTCTTTATTCTACCAAGAAAGAGCGTTAGGCCAGTCCGTATAAGAGAAGTCTTTATTCTACCAAGAAAGAGCGTTAGGCCAGTCCGTATAAGAGAAGTCTTTATTCTACCAAGAGCGTTAGGCCAGTCCGTATAAGAGAAGTCTTTATTCTACCAAGAAAGAGCGTTAGGCCAGTCCGTATAAGAGAAGTCTTTATTCTACCAAGAAAGAGCGTTAGGCCAGTCCGTATAAGAGAAGTCTTTATTCTACCAAGAAAGAGCGTTAGGCCAGTCCGTATAAGAGAAGTCTTTATTCTACCAAGAAAGACGAGTGATAAAATAAAATACTTCTATAAACATGTTCAAAAAGTGGCAGAATCAACATTTATCTTTTAGTCCAAAGGCCCTCTGTCCCTCGACCATCTTCAGCTTCCTGTCCTCGTTGTTGACAGATGTGCGACGGGCAAATATGTATATTTTGTGGAAAGAAAACATCCATTCTCACAACTGGATAATGTCATTCTCCTGCGTAGCTCAGAGGCCCTCCAGCGTCAAATTCGTTACTGCACCCCGTAGCAAATGTAAACGAAAAAGAGCATTTCTTATTGGACAAGTTAGTCCCTCCCGGTTTGGTGACCTCAGACCATCTTGAGCTTTTTCATGGTTCTCCACCGATCCTTGATGTTCACGGCGGTTCGGCCCAAGAAGGGGAAAGAGGACTTTACCCTGGACCAGTTCCCCTCTCCGTAGCGCCTCACTCCCTCCTTCACCCACTCGGTCTCCTCTGCTGTCCACATCTACAGGAGGGACACAACAGAACACTCAATGTATAGTAAACACTGTAGGGGGACAACACTTAGGGTAAACACACTGTAGAGGACAACACTTAGGGTTAACATAGTAAACACACTGTAGAGGACAACACTTAGGGTAAACATAGTAAACACACTGTAGGGGACAACACTTAGGGTAAACATAGTAAACACACTGTAGGGGACAACACTTAGGGATAACATAGTAAACACACTGTAGAGGACAACACTTAGGGATAACATAGTAAACACACTGTAGGGGATAACACTTAGGGTTAACATAGTAAACACACTGTAGAGGACAACACTTAGGGTTAACATAGTAAACACACTGTAGGAGAACAACACTTAGGGTTAACATAGTAAACACACTGTAGGAGGACAACACTTAGGGTTAACATAGTAAACACACTGTAGAGGACAGCACTTAGGGTAAACACACCAGAGGACAACACTTAGGGTTAAAATAGTAAACACTGTAGGAGGACAACACTTAGGGTAAACATAGTAAACACACTGTAGAGGACAACACTTGGGGTAAACATAGTAAACACACTAGAGGACAACACTTAGGGTTAGCATAGTAAACACACAGTAGGGGACAACACTTAGGGTTAACATAGTAAACACACTGTAGGGGACAACACTTAGGGTTAACATAGTAAACACACTGTAGGGGACAACACTTAGGGTTAACATAGTAAACACACTGTAGGGGACAACACTTAGGGTTAACATAGTAAACACACTGTAGGGGTTAACACTTAGGGTTAACATAGTAAACACACTGCAGAGGACAGCACTTAGGGTTAACATAGTAAACACACTGTAGAGGACAACACTTAGGGTAAACACACCAGAGGACAACACTTAGGGTTAAAATAGTAAACACTGGGAGGACAACACTTAGGGTAAACATAGTAAACACACTAGAGGACAACACTTAGGGTTAGCATAGTAAACACACTGTAGAGGACAACACTTAGGGGTAACATAGTAAAAACACTGTAGAGGATAACACTTAGGGTTAACATAGTAAACACACTAGGGGACAACACTTAGGGTTAACAGTGTGTATACTATGTAGAGGACAACACTTAGGGTTAACATAGTAAACACACTGCAGGGGACAACACTTAGGGTTAACATAGTAAACACACTGTAGAGGACAACACTTAGGGTTAACATAGTAAACACACTGTAGAGGACAACACTTAGGGTTAACATAGTAAACACACTGTAGGGGACAACACTTAGGGTTAACATAGTAAACACACTGTAGGGGACAACACTTAGGGTTAACATAGTAAACACACTGTAGAGGACAACACTTAGGGTTAACATAGTAAACACACTAGAGGACAACACTTAGGGTTAATATAGTAAACACACTGTAGAGGACAACACTTAGGGATAACATAGTGTAGAGGACAACACTTACGGATAACATAGTAAACACACTGTAGAGGACAACACTTAGGGGTAACATAGTAAAAACACTGTAGGGGACAACACTTAGGGTTAACATAGTAAACACACTGTAGAGGACAACACTTAGGGTTAACATAGTAAACACACTGTAGGAGGACAACACTTAGGGTTAACATAGTAAACACACTGTAGGAGGACAACACTTAGGGTTAACATAGTAAACACACTGTAGGGGACAACACTTAGGGTTAACATAGTAAACACACTGTAGAGGACAACACTTAGGGTTAACATAGTAAACACACTGTAGGGGACAACACTTAGGGTTAACATAGTAAACACACTGTAGGGGACAACACTTAGGGTTAACATAGTAAACACACTGTAGGGGTTAACACTTAGGGTTAACATAGTAAACACACTGTGGAGGACAACACTTAGGGTTAACATAGTAAACACACTGTAGAGGACAACACTTAGGGATAACATAGTAAACACACTGTAGAGGACAACACTTAGGGTAAACACACCAGAGGACAACACTTAGGGTTAAAATAGCAAACACTGTAGGAGGACAACACTTAGGGTAAACATAGTAAGCACACTGTAGAGGACAACACTTAGGGTAAACATAGTAAACACACTAGAGGACAACACTTAGGGTTAGCATAGTAAACACACTGTAGGGGACAACACTTAGGGTTAACAGTGTGTATACTATGTAGAGGACAACACTTAGGGGTAACATAGTAAACACACCGTAGGGGACAACACTTAGGGTTAACACAGTAAACACACTGTAGAGGACAACACTTAGGGTTAACATAGTAAACACACTAGAGGACAACACTTAGGGTTAACATAGTAAACACACTGTAGAGGACAACACTTAGGGGTAACATAGTAAACACACTGTAGAGGATAACACTTAGGGTTAACATAGTAAACACACTAGGGGACAACACTTAGGGTTAACAGTGTGTATACTATGTAGAGGACAACACTTAGGGTTAACATAGTAAACACACTGTAGGGGACAACACTTAGGGTTAACATAGTAAACACACTGTAGGAGGACAACACTTAGGGTTAACATAGTAAACACACTGTAGGGGACAACACTTAGGGTTAACAGTGTGTCCTCTACATAGTAAACAACACTTAGGGTTAACATATAGTATACATTATGTAGAGGTTTCCCGGATACAAATTAAGCCTAGTCCTGATTCTCCATTTAGCTTGCTTTTTAGTCCAGGACTAAGCTTTATCTGTGTCCAGAAACAGTATTCAGACCCATTGACTTTTGTTACATTGATTAAATCGTTTTTCCCTCTCAATCTACACACAATATCCCATAATAACAAAGCCAAAAGTTTTATTTTTTTTGCAAATATACACTACCGTTCAAAAGTTTGGGGTCACTTAGAAATGTCCTTGTTTTTGAAAGAAAAATAAATGTATCCATTAAAATGACATCAAATTGATTAGAAATACAGTGTAGACACTGTTAATGTTGTAAATGACTATTGTAGCTGGAAACGGCTGATTTTTTATGGAATATCTACATAGGCGTACAGAGGCCCATTATCAGCAACCATCACTCCTGTGTTCCAATGGCACGTTGTGTTAGCTAATCCAAGTTTATCATTTTAAAAGGATAATTGATCATTAGAAAACCCTTTCGCAATTATGTTAGCACAGCTGAAAACTGTTTTTCTGGGAACACGGCCACAATCTGACTAGATCACCACTCCTACCCTGTTACCTGATCCTAGATCACCACTTCTACCCTGAGACCTGATCCTAGATCACCACTCCTACCCTGAGACCTGATCCTAGATCACCACTCCTACCCTGAGACCTGATACTAGACCACCACTCCTACCCTGAGACCTGATCCTAGATCACCACTCCTACCCTGAGACCTGATCCTAGATCACCACTCCTACCCTGAGCCCTGATCCTAGACCACCACTCCTACCCTGAGGCCTGATCCTGGATCACCACTCCTACCCTGAGACCTGATCCTAGATCAGCACTCCTACCCTGAGACCTGATCCTAGATCAGCACTCCTACCCTGAGACCTGATCCTAGATCAGCACTCCTACCCTGAGACCTGATCCTAGATCAGCACTCCTACCCTGAGACCTGATCCTAGATCAGCACTCCTACCCTGAGACCTGATCCTAGATCAGCACTCCTACCCTGAGACCTGATCCTAGATCAGCACTCCTACCCTGAGACCTGATCCTAGATCAGCACTCCTACCCTGAGACCTGATCCTAGATCAGCACTCCTACCCTGAGACCTGATCCTAGATCAGCACTCCTACCCTGAGACCTGATCCTAGATCAGCACTCCTACCCTGAGACCTGATCCTAGATCAGCACTCCTACCCTGAGACCTGATCCTAGATCAGCACTCCTACCCTGAGACCTGATCCTAGATCAGCACTCCTACCCTGAGACCTGATCCTAGATCAGCACTCCTACCCTGAGACCTGATCCTAGATCAGCACTCCTACCCTGAGACCTGATCCTAGATCAGCACTCCTACCCTGAGACCTGATCCTAGATCACCACTCCTACCCTGAGACCTGATCCTAGATCAGCACTCCTACCCTGAGACCTGATCCTAGATCAGCACTCCTACCCTGAGACCTGATCCTAGACCACCACTCCTACCCTGAGACCTGATCCTAGATCAACACTCCTACCCTGAGTACTGATCCTATGTAACTATGGTATGTTTTTAAAAACTTTGTATAAATTTGCTAAAATGTCTAAAAACCTGTTTTCGCTTTGTCATTCTGGGGTATTGTGTGTAGATCGATGAAGGAAAAAATGAATGAATACATTAATTTAATCTATTTTAGAATGAGGCTGTAACGTAACAAAATGTGGATTTATTTTATTTATTTATTTTTTATTTTACCAGGTAAGTTGACTGAGAACACGTTCTCATTTGCAGCAACGACCTGGGGAATAGTTACAGGGGAGAGGAGGGGGATGAATGAGCCAATTGTAAATTAGGTGACCATGATGGTTTGAGGGCCAGATTGGGAATTTAGCCAGGACACCGGGGTTAACACCCCTACTCTTACGATAAGTGCCATGGGATCTTTAATGACCTCAGAGAGTCAGGACACCCGCTTAACGTCCCATCCGAAAGACGGCACCCTACACAGGGCAGTGTCCCCAATCACTGCTCTGGGGCATTGGGATATTTTTTAGACCAGAGGAAAGAGTGCCTCCTACTGGCCCTCCAACACCACTTCCAGCAGCATCTGGTCTCCCATCCAGGGACTGACCAGGACCAACCCTGCTTAGCTTCAGAAGCAAGCCAGTAGTGGTATGCAGGGTGGTATGCTGCTACCTAACACAGTGGGATGCAGGGTGGTAGGCTGCTACCTAACACAGTGGTATGCAGGGTGGTATGCTGCTACCTAACACAGTGGTATGCAGGGTGGTATGCTGCTACCTAACACAGTGGTATGCAGGGTGGTATGCTGCTACCTAACACAGTGGTATGCAGGGTGGTATGCTGCTACCTAACACAGTGGTATGCAGGGTGGTATGCTGCTACCTAACACAGTGGTATGCAGGGTGGTATGCTGCTACCTAACACAGTGGTATGCAGGGTGGTATGCTGCTACCTAACACAGTGGTATGCAGGGTGGTATGCTGCTACCTAACACAGTGGTATGCAGGGTGGTATGCTGCTACCTAACACAGTGGTATGCAGGGTGGTATGCTGCTACCTAACACAGTGGTATGCAGGGTGGTATGCTGCTACCTAACACAGTGGTATGCAGGGTGGTATGCTGCTACCTAACACAGTGGTATGCAGGGTGGTATGCTGCTACCTAACACAGTGGTATGCAGGGTGGTATGCTGCTACCTAACACAGT
The DNA here is from genome assembly GCF_029448725.1 of Salvelinus fontinalis. NCBI lineage: Eukaryota > Metazoa > Chordata > Actinopteri > Salmoniformes > Salmonidae > Salvelinus > Salvelinus fontinalis. The sequence continues at coordinate 86,895,999 of NC_074668.1, forward strand.
GGTATGCAGGGTGGTATGCTGCTACCTAACACAGTGGTATGCAGGGTGGTATGCTGCTACCTAACACAGTGGTATGCAGGGTGGTATGCTGCTACCTAACACAGTGGTATGCAGGGTGGTATGCTGCTACCTAACACAGTGGTATGCAGGGTGGTATGCTGCTACCTAACACAGTGGTATGCAGGGTGGTATGCTGCTACCTAACACAGTGGTATGCAGGGTGGTATGCTGCTACCTAACACAGTGGTATGCAGGGTGGTATGCTGCTACCTAACACAGTGGTATGCAGGGTGGTATGCTGCTACCTAACACAGTGGTATGCAGGGTGGTATGCTGCTGGCATAAAGGGAAGGGGTGTGAATATTTTCCCGAATGTCACCATCTTCTAAACTGAGGCTGTGCTCAGTCTTCCTGTCTCCTCCGGTAGTACTGGTGTTGTCCTCAGAGCCTAAACTAACCCTCTTCCTGTCTCCTCCGGTAGTACTGGTGTTGTCCTCAGAGCCTAAACTCACCCTCTTCCTGTAGTACTAGTGTCTCCAGAACCTAAACTCACCCTCTTCCTGTCCTCAGAGCCTAAACTCACCCTCTTCCTGCCTCCTCCTGTAGTACTGGTGTCTCCAGAGCCTAAACTCACCCTCTTCCTGCCTCCTCCAGTAGTACTGGTGTCTCCAGATCCTAAACTCACCCTCTTCCTGCCTCCTCCAGTAGTACTGGTGTCTCCAGAGCCTAAACTCACCCTCTTCCTGCCTCCTCCAGTAGTACTGGTGTCTCCAGAGCCTAAACTCACCCTCTTCCTGCCTCCTCCTGTAGTACTGGTGTCTCCAGATCCTAAACTCACCCTCTTCCTGTCTCCTCCTGTAGTACTGGTGTCTCCAGATCCTAAACTCACCCTCTTCCTGCCTCCTCCTGTAGTACTGGTGTCTCCAGATCCTAAACTCACCCTCTTCCTGTCTCCTCCAGTAGTACTGGTGTCTCCAGATCCTAAACTCACCCTCTTCCTGCCTCCTCCTGTAGTACTGGTGTCTCCAGATCCTAAACTCACCCTCTTCCTGCCTCCTCCGGTAGTACTGGTGTCTCCAGATCCTAAACTCACCCTCTTCCTGTCTCCTCCAGTAGTACTGGTGTCTCCAGATCCTAAACTCACCCTCTTCCTGTCTCCTCCTGTAGTACTGGTGTCTCCAGATCCTAAACTCACCCTCTTCCTGTCTCCAGAGCCTAAACTCACCCTCTTCCTGCCTCCTCCTGTAGTACTGGTGTCTCCAGATCCTAAACTCACCCTCTTCCTGTAGTACTGGTGTCTCCAGATCCTAAACTCACCCTCTTCCTGCCTCCTCCTGTAGTACTGGTGTCTCCAGATCCTAAACTCACCCTCTTCCTGTCTCCTCCTGTAGTACTGGTGTCTCCAGATCCTAAACTCACCCTCTTCCTGCCTCCTCCAGTAGTACTGGTGTCTCCAGATCCTAAACTCACCCTCTTCCTGTAGTACTGGTGTCTCCAGATCCTAAACTCACCCTCTTTCTGCCTCCTCCTGTAGTACTGGTGTCTCCAGATCCTAAACTCACCCTCTTTCTGCCTCCTCCTGTAGTACTGGTGTCTCCAGATCCTAAACTCACCCTCTTCCTGCCTCCTCCAGTAGTACTGGTGTCTCCAGAGCCTAAACTCACCCTCTTCCTGTAGTACTGGTGTCTCCAGAGCCTAAACTCACCCTCTTCCTGCCTCCTCCTGTAGTACTGGTGTCTCCAGATCCTAAACTCACCCTCTTCCTGTAGTACTGGTGTCTCCAGAACCTAAACTCACCCTCTTCCTGTAGTACTGGTGTCTCCAGATCCTAAACTCACCCTCTTCCTGTAGTACTGGTGTCTCCAGAACCTAAACTCACCCTCTTCCTGTAGTACTGGTGTCTCCAGATCCTAAACTCACCCTCTTCCTGCCTCCTCCTGTAGTACTGGCGTCTCCAGATCCTAAACTCACCCTCTTCCTGCCTCCTCCTGTAGTACTGGTGTCTCCAGAACCTAAACTCACCCTCTCCCTGCCTCCTCCTGTAGTACTGGCGTCTCCAGATCCTAAACTCACCCTCTTCCTGCCTCCTCCTGTAGTACTGGCGTCTCCAGATCCTAAACTCACCCTCTTCCTGCCTCCTCCTGTAGTACTGGCGTCTCCAGATCCTAAACTCACCCTCTTCCTGCCTCCTCCTGTAGTACTGGTGTCTCCAGATCCTAAACTCACCCTCTTCCTGTCCTCAGATCCTAAACTCACCCTCTTCCTGCCTCCTCCTGTAGTACTGGTGTCCTCAGATCCTAAACTCACCCTCTTCCTGCCTCCTCCGGTAGTACTGGCGTCTCCAGATCCTAAACTCACCCTCTTCCTGTAGTACTGGTGTCTCCAGATCCTAAACTCACCCTCTTCCTGCCTCCTCCTGTAGTACTGGTGTCTCCAGATCCTAAACTCACCCTCTTCCTGCCTCCTCCTGTAGTACTGGTGTCTCCAGATCCTAAACTCACCCTCTTCCTGTCTCCAGAACCTAAACTCACCATCTTCCTGCCTCCTCCTGTAGTACTGGTGTCTCCAGAACCTAAACTCACCCTCTTCCTGCCTCCTCCTGTAGTACTGGTGTCTCCAGATCCTAAACTCACCCTCTTCCTGCCTCCTCCTGTAGTACTGGTGTCTCCAGATCCTAAACTCACCCTCTTCCTGCCTCTTCCAGTAGTACTGGTGTCTCCAGAGCCTAAACTCACCCTCTTCCTGTAGTACTGGTGTCTCCAGATCCTAAACTCACCCTCTTTCTGCCTCCTCCTGTAGTACTGGTGTCTCCAGATCCTAAACTCACCCTCTTCCTGCCTCCTCCTGTAGTACTGGTGTCTCCAGATCCTAAACTCACCCTCTTCCTGCCTCCTCCTGTAGTACTGGTGTCTCCAGAGCCTAAACTCACCCTCTTCCTGTAGTACTGGTGTCTCCAGAGCCTAAACTCACCCTCTTCCTGTAGTACTGGTGTCTCCAGAGCCTAAACTCACCCTCTTTCTGCCTCCTCCTGTAGTACTGGTGTCTCCAGATCCTAAACTCACCCTCTTCCTGCCTCCTCCTGTAGTACTGGTGTCTCCAGATCCTAAACTCACCCTCTTCCTGTCTCCTCCTGTAGTACTGGTGTCTCCAGATCCTAAACTCACCCTCTTCCTGTAGTACTAGTGTCTCCAGAACCTAAACTCACCCTCTTCCTGTCCTCAGATCCTAAACTCACCCTCTTCCTGCCTCCTCCTGTAGTACTGGCGTCTCCAGATCCTAAACTCACCCTCCTCCTGTAGTACTGGTGTCTCCAGAGCCTAAACTCACCCTCTTCCTGCCTCCTCCAGTAGTACTGGTGTCTCCAGATCCTAAACTCACCCTCTTCCTGTAGTACTGGTGTCTCCAGATCCTAAACTCACCCTCTTCCTGCCTCCTCCGGTAGTACTGGTGTCTCCAGATCCTAAACTCACCCTCCTCCTGTAGTACTGGTGTCTCCAGAGCCTAAACTCACCCTCTTCCTGCCTCCTCCTGTAGTACTGGTGTCTCCAGATCCTAAACTCACCCTCTTCCTGTAGTACTGGTGTCTCCAGATCCTAAACTCACCCTCTTCCTGTCCTCAGATCCTAAACTCACCCTCTTCCTGCCTCCTCCAGTAGTACTGGTGTCTCCAGAACCTAAACTCACCCTCTTCCTGCCTCCTCCGGTAGTACTGGCGTTGTCCTCAGAGCCTAAACAAAGACACACGTTAGAACTCCATAGTAAATCAATAGTAATAAACACGATATAGTTTTGAATCATAATTGATCGTCATAATTACTGTCTTTGTGAGGAGAGTCGAATAAATCCTCTTCATCACTCCACCGATCCTTGGATTCCTTAGCAACACTGAATAGCTGCTTCCTGCAGATGACATCACCATTATAAAGAGAGAAAGTCCATCAGCTGTGATCTTCATCATCCTCTATGACTGAATTACATGACAGTGTGTCTCCTACAATCACATCAGCTGTGATCTTCATCATCCTCTATGGCTGAATGACATGACAGTGTGTCTCCTACAATCACATCAGCTGTGATCTTCATCATCCTCTATGGCTGAATGACATGACAGTGTGTCTCCTACAATCACATCAGCTGTGATCTTCATCATCCTCTATGGCTGAATTACATGACAGTGTATCTCCTACAATCACATCAGCTGTGATCTTCATCATCCTCTATGGCTGAATTACATGACAGTGTGTCTCCTACAATCACATCAGCTGTGATCTTCATCATCCTCTATGGCTGAATTACATGACAGTGTGTCTCCTACAATCACATCAGCTGTGATCTTCATCATCCTCTATGGCTGAATTACATGACAGTGTGTCTCCTACAATCACATCAGCTGTGATCTTCATCATCCTCTATGGCTGAATTACATGACAGTGTGTCTCCTACAATCACATCAGCTGTGATCTTCATCATCCTCTATGGCTGAATGACATGACAGTGTGTCTCCTACAATCACACCAGCTGTGATCTTCATCATCCTCTATGGCTGAATGACATGACAGTGTGTCTCCTACAATCACATCAGCTGTGATCTTCATCATCCTCTATGGCTGAATGACATGACAGTGTGTCTCCTACACTCACATCAGCTGTGATCTTCATCATCCTCTATGACTGAATGACATGACAGTGTGTCTCCTACAATCACATCAGCTGTGATCTTCATCATCCTCTATGGCTGAATTACATGACAGTGTGTCTCCTACAATCACATCAGCTGTGATCTTCATCATCCTCTATGACTGAATTACATGACAGTGTGTCTCCTACAATCACATCAGCTGTGATCTTCATCATCCTCTATGACTGAATGACATGACAGTGTGTCTCCTACAATCACATCAGCTGTGATCATCATCCTCTATGACTGAATTACATGACAGTGTGTCTCCTACAATCACATCAGCTGTGATCTTCATCATCCTCTATGGCTGAATTACATGACAGTGTGTCTCCTACAATCACATCAGCTGTGATCTTCATCATCCTCTATGACTGAATTACATGACAGTGTGTCTCCTACAATCACATCAGCTGTGATCTTCCTCTATGACTGAATTACATGACAGTGTGTCTCCTACAATCACATCAGCTGTGATCTTCATCATCCTCTATGACTGAATTACATGACAGTGTGTCTCCTACAATCACATCAGCTGTGATCTTCCTCTATGGCTGAATTACATGACAGTGTGTCTCCTACAATCATATATTAGTTAGGTATAGTAGTATATATATATATATATATATATAGTATAGTATGGTATGGTATAGGACTATATTAGTTCTACATACCACTTCAGATCAGTTCCCTTTTGACTGGTGGAGGCCTTCTGAGGGGCGGGGCTTCTCTGGGGGGTGGGGCTTCTCTTATGTGAAGGCCCTCTCTGGGGGGTGGGGGTGGAGCCTCTCGGGGGGGTGGGGCTTCTCTGGTGGGTGTGGCTTGTCTGGGAGGTGGGGCTTCTCTTATGTGACGAACCTCTCTGGGGGGCAGAGATCCTTTGGGGGGTGGAGCTTCTCTGAGGGGTGGGGCTTCTCTTATGTGAAGAACCTCTCTGGGGGGTGGGGGTGGAGCTTCTCTGGGGGGCAGAGATCCTTTGGGGGGTGGGGGTGGGGCTTCTCTGATGGGTGGGGCTTCTCTGATGGGCAGAGACTCTCTGGGGGGTGGGGGTGGAGCTTCTCTGGGGGGCGGAGCCTCTCTGCTCAGGTGTGTTATCCAGAATACACACATCCTCCTCAGGGTCAGACGAGGTCCTGGAGTCAGACAGAGGTCGTATTCATTAGGACACACCATAGCAAAACGATTTGCAAGCGTTTCTTATTGGACAAGGTCAGGTAGTCCCCTCCCACTTCCCTCGTCAAACTAGTCAACACGTGTCCCTCATTAGAGATGGTTAAAAGGTGCTTCCATTAACACAGTACTACATGCAGGGACGTCCCTCTTGTTCCTGACTTACTCTCCGGGTATCTCGCTGGCTCGTCGTTTGCGATACTTCCGTGTTGGTGGGCTGTAGGTGGAGGCGGAGCTTAGTGGGTCCGCCCGGCTGACTGACTCCTCCCCGTTGGATACTGATTCTCGAGAGGCCGTAGAATCCTACACACCAGGGTTAGAATATGAGGTAATGAATCCTAAACACCAGGGTTATAATATGAGGTAATGAATCCTACACACCAGGGTTAGAATATGAGGTAATGAATCCTACACACCAGGGTTAAAATATGAGGTAATGAATCCTACACACCAGGGTTAGAATATGAGGTAATGAATCCTACACACCAGGGTTAGAATATGAGGTAATGAATCCTACACACCAGGGTTAGAATATAAGGTAATGAATCCTACACACCAGGGTTAGAATATGAGGTAATGAATCCTACACACCAGGGTTAAAATATGAGGTAATGAATCCTACACACCAGGGTTATAATATGAGGTAATGAATCCTACACACCAGGGTTAAAATATGAGGTAATGAATCCTACACACCAGGGTTATAATATGAGGTAATGAATCCTACACACCAGGGTTAGAATATGAGGTAATGAATCCTAAACACCAGGGTTATAATATGAGGTAATGAATCCTACACACCAGGGTTAGAATATGAGGTAATGAATCCTACACACCAGGGTTAAAATATGAGGTAATGAATCCTACACACCAGGGTTAGAATATGAGGTAATGAATCCTACACACCAGGGTTAGAATATGAGGTAATGAATCCTACACACCAGGGTTAGAATATAAGGTAATGAATCCTACACACCAGGGTTAGAATATGAGGTAATGAATCCTACACACCAGGGTTAAAATATGAGGTAATGAATCCTAAACACCAGGGTTAAAATATGAGGTAATGAATCCTACACACCAGGGTTATAATATGAGGTAATGAATCCTAAACACCAGGGTTAAAATATGAGGTAATGAATCCTACACACCAGGGTTATAATATGAGGTAATGAATCCTACACACCAGGGTTAAAATATGAGGTAATGAATCCTACACACCAGGGTTAGAATATGAGGTAATGAATCCTACACACCAGGGTTAAAATATGAGGTAATGAATCCTACACACCAGGGTTAGAATATGAGTTAATGAATCCTACACACCAGGGTTAGAATATAAGGTAATGAATCCTACACACCAGGGTTAGAATATGAGGTAATGAATCCTACACACCAGGGTTAAAATATGAGGTAATGAATCCTACACACCAGGGTTAAAATATGAGGTAATGAATCCTACACACCAGGGTTAAAATATGAGGTAATGAATCCTACACACCAGGGTTATAATATGAGGTAATGAATCCTAAACACCAGGGTTAAAATATGAGGTAATGAATCCTACACACCAGGGTTAAAATATGAGTTAATGAATCCTACACACCAGGGTTAAAATATGAGGTAATGAATCCTACACACCAGGGTTAGAATATGAGGTAATGAATCCTACACACCAGGGTTAAAATATGAGGTAATGAATCCTACACACCAGGGTTATAATATGAGGTAATGAATCCTAAACACCAGGGTTAAAATATGAGGTAATGAATCCTACACACCAGGGTTATAATATGAGGTAATGAATCCTACACACCAGGGTTAAAATATGAGGTAATGAATCCTACACACCAGGGTTAGAATATGAGGTAATGAATCCTACACACCAGGGTTAAAATATGAGGTAATGAATCCTACACACCAGGGTTATAATATGAGGTAATGAATCCTACACACCAGGGTTATAATATGAGGTAATGAATCCTACACACCAGGGTTATAATATGAGGTAATGAATCCTAAACACCAGGGTTAAAATATGAGGTAATGAATCCTACACACCAGGGTTAAAATATGAGGTAATGAATCCTACACACCAGGGTTATAATATGAGGTAATGAATCCTACACACCAGGGTTAGAATATGAGGTAATGAATCCTACACACCAGGGTTATAATATGAGGTAATGAATCCTACACACCAGGGTTATAATATGAGGTAATGAATCCTAAACACCAGGGTTATAATATGAGGTAATGAATCCTAAAAACCAGGGTTAAAATATGAGGTAATGAATCCTACACACCAGGGTTAAAATATGAGGTAATGAATCCTACACACCAGGTTAAATGAGGCAATTCAAGCAGTTTGTTCAAATTCAATCCATGAATAATGACTCCATTAAACCCCTATTCCTCCTGCTCACTTCACTCACCATTATCAATCCACCAAGTGATTCATTAACAACTCTGTCTGGCTCCATAACCAGCCTGCTGCTTCTCTCACCTGGCTGTCTGGGCTCCTTAACCAGCCTGCTGCTTCTCTCACCTGGCTGTCTGGCTCCATAACCAGCCTGCTGCTTCTCTCACCTGGCTGTCTGGCTCCATAACCAGCCTGCTGCTTCTCTCACCTGGCTGTCTGGCTCCATAACCAGCCTGCTGCTTCTCTCACCTGGCTGTCTGGCTCCATAACCAGCCTGCTGCTTCTCTCACCTGGATGTCTGGGCTCCATAACCAGCCTGCTGCTTCTCTCACCTGGCTGTCTGGCTCCATAACCAGCCTGCTGCTCTCTCTCACCTGGCTGTCTGGCTCCATAACCAGCCTGCTGCTTCTCTCACCTGGCTGTCTGGCTCCATAACCAGCCTGCTGCTTCTCTCACCTGGCTGTCTGGCTCCATAACCAGCCTGCTGCTTCTCTCACCTGGCTGTCTGGCTCCATAACCAGATAGCTGCTTCTCTCACCTGGCTGTCTGGCTCCATAACCAGCCTGCTGCTTCTCTCACCTGGCTGTCTGGCTCCATAACCAGCCTGCTGCTTCTCTCTCTCACCTGGCTGTCTGGCTCCATAACCAGCCTGCTGCTTCTCTCACCTGGCTGTCTGGGCTCCTTAACCAGCCTGCTGCTTCTCTCACCTGGCTGTCTGGCTCCATAACCAGCCTGCTGCTTCTCTCACCTGGCTGTCTGGCTCCTTAACCAGCCTGCTGCTTCTCTCACCTGGCTGTCTGGCTCCATAACCAGCCTGCTGCTTCTCTCACCTGGCTGTCTGGCTCCATAACCAGCCTGCTGCTTCTCTCTCTCACCTGGCTGTCTGGCTCCATAACCAGCCTGCTGCTTCTCTCTCTCACCTGGCTGTCTGGCTCCATAACCAGCCTGCTGCTTCTCTCTCTCACCTGGCTGTCTGGCTCCATAACCAGCCTGCTGCTTCTCTCACCTGGCTGTCTGGGCTCCATAACCAGCCTGCTGCTTCTCTCACCTGGCTGTCTGGCTCCATAACCAGCCTGCTGCTTCTCTCACCTGGCTGTCTGGCTCCATAACCAGCCTGCTGCTTCTCTCTCTCTCACCTAGCTGTCTGGCTCCATAACCAGCCTGCTGCTTCTCTCACCTGGCTGTCTGGCTCCATAACCAGCCTGCTGCTTCTCTCACCTGGCTGTCTGGCTCCTTAACCAGCCTGCTGCTTCTCTCACCTGGCTGTCTGGCTCCATAACCAGCCTGCTGCTTCTCTCACCTGGCTGTCTGGCTCCATAACCAGCCTGCTGCTTCTCTCACCTGGCTGTCTGGGCTCCATAACCAGCCTGCTGCTTCTCTCACCTGGCTGTCTGGCTCCATAACCAGCCTGGCTATGGTATGAGGCCAGCCTCTGCTCTTCCACTGGGGACCTGGTGCCAGGTCTGCTGGGGGAACCAGGTCAGCAGGGGACGCCTCCATTGGACTGTCGGAGTCTCTCTGGGACCTGGGGACTTCCTGCTCCAACACAGCGTCTGAGCCCTGCCTGGGGTCAAGTCAGAATCACCAGGGGTCACTCCCAATACACATTAACAATGAAAAGAGACAGACAAACAGCGGAGACAAGGAACAATATCAACAACATTAAAACCAGAGACAAACTGGGGAGCAGAACAGTCCATAGAACCAGCCTGGAGAAATCCACTCTGTTGGGGATGACAAGGAGTGGAACGATAGACAGACAGGCTGGTTCCCAGGCTACCATAGGACAGGAAGCAGCAGCAGGGTAGTGATACGACTGGTACCCAGGCTACCACAGGACAGCAGGGTAGTGATACGACTGGTACCCAGGCTACCAGAGGACAGGAAGCAGCAGGGTAGTGATACGACTGGAAACCAGGCTACCATAGGACAGCAGGGTAGTGATAGGACTGGTACCCAGGCTACCAGAGGACAGGAAGCAGCAGGGTAGTGATACGACTGGAAACCAGGCTACCATAGGACAGCAGGGTAGTGATACGACTGGTACCCAGGCTACCATAGGACAGGAAGCAGCAGGGTAGTGATACGACTGGTACCCAGGCTACCATAGGACAGCAGGGTAGTGATACGACTGGTACCCAGGCTACCATAGGACAGCAGGGTAGTGATACGACTGGTACCCAGGCTACCATAGGACAGCAGGGTAGTGATACGACTGGTACCCAGGCTACCATAGGACAGGAGGGTAGTGATACGACTGGTACCCAGGCTACCATAGGACAGGAAGCAGCAGGGTAGTGATACGACTGGTACCCAGGCTACCATAGGACAGGAAGCAGCAGGGTAGTGATACGACTGGTACCCAGGCTACCATAGGACAGGAAGCAGCAGGGTAGTGATACGACTGGTACCCAGGCTACCATAGGACAGGAAGCAGCAGGGTAGTGATACGACTGGTACCCAGGCTACCATAGGACAGCAGGGTAGTGATACGACCGGTACCCAGGCTACCATAGGACAGGAAGCAGCAGGGTAGTGATACGACTGGTACCCAGGCTACCATAGGACAGGAGGGTAGTGATACGACCGGTACCCAGGCTACCATAGGACAGGAAGCAGCAGGGTAGTGATACGACTGGTACCCAGGCTACCATAGGACAGGAAGCAGCAGGGTAGTGATACGACTGGTTCCCAGGCTACCATAGGACAGGAAGCAGCAGGGTAGTGATACGACTGGTACCCAGGCTACCATAGGACAGGAAGCAGCAGCAGGGTAGTGATACGACTGGTACCCAGGCTACCATAGGACAGGAAGCAGCAGCAGGGTAGTGATACGACTGGTACCCAGGCTACCATAGGACAGGAAGCAGCAGCAGGGTAGTGATACGACTGGTACCCAGGCTACCATAGGACAGGAAGCAGCAGGGTAGTGATACGACTGGTACCCAGGCTACCATAGGACAGGAAGCAGCAGGGTAGTGATACGACTGGTACCCAGGCTACCATAGGACAGGAAGCAGCAGGGTAGTGATACGACTGGTACCCAGGTTACCATAGGACAGGAAGCAGCAGGGTAGTGATACGACTGGTACCCAGACTACCATAGGACAGGAAGCAGCAGGGTAGTGATACGACTGGTACCCAGGCTACCATAGGACAGGAAGCAGCAGGGTAGTGATACGACTGGTACCCAGACTACCATAGGACAGCAGGGTAGTGATACGACTGGTACCCAGGCTACCATAGGACAGGAAGCAGCAGGGTAGTGATACGACTGGTACCCAGGCTACCATAGGACAGGAAGCAGCAGGGTAGTGATACGACTGGTACCCAGGCTACCATAGGACAGGAAGCAGCAGGGTAGTGATACGACTGGTACCCAGGCTACCATAGGACAGGAAGCAGCAGCAGGGTAGTGATACGACTGGTACCCAGACTACCATAGGACAGGAAGCAGCAGGGTAGTGATACGACTGGTACCCAGGCTAACAGAGAACAGGAGGGTAGTGGTACGACTGGTACCCAGGCTACCAGAGGACAGGAAGCAGCAGGCTAGTGATATGATTGACAACCTGGGGCTTTCGGAGAGGTGCAGGAGAGGTTCCTCTTGGTCCATAACTGCAACTCCTTTTCCTGCATTCTCCTCCATCACCTCCATTTCCACTTCCTCCTCCAGCTCCGCAAAGGTCATGGGCTCCCTCAGCTCCTCGGCCAGGGCTGTATAAACGGCCATCAGCTGGCAGCGGGTCAGCAGGACGCCACCAGGAGGAGGACTGGAGGGAGAGAGAGGGAGGCAGTTTAGACTGGAAGGACTGGAGGGAGAGAGAGAGAGGCAGTTTAGACTGGGAGGACTGGAGGGAGAGAGAGAGAGGCAGTTTAGACTGGGAGGACTGGAGGGAGAGAGAGGGGGAGGCAGTTTAGACTGGGAGGACTGGAGGGAGAGAGAGAGGGAGGCAGTTTAGACTGGGAGGACTGGAGGGAGAGAGAGGGAGGCAGTTTAGACTGGGAGGACTGGAGGGAGAGAGAGGGAGGAGGGAGTTTAGACTGGGAGGACTGGAGGGAGAGAGAGAGGCAGTTTAGACTGGGAGGACTGGAGGGAGAGAGAGAGGCAGTTTAGACTGGGAGGACTGGAGGGAGAGAGAGAGGCAGTTTAGACTGGGAGGACTGGAGGGAGAGAGAGAGGGAGGCAGTTTAGACTGGGAGGACTGGAGGGAGAGAGAGGGAGGAGGGAGTTTAGACTGGGAGGACTGGAGGGAGTGATAGAGAGGCAGTTTAGACTGGGAGGACTGGAGGGAGAGACAGAGGCAGTTTAGACTGGGAGGACTGGAGGGAGAGAGAGAGAGGGAGTCAGTTTAGACTGGGAGGACTGGAGGGAGAGAGAGGGAGTCAGTTTAGACTGGGAGGACTGGAGGGAGAGAGAGGGAGTCAGTTTAGACTGGGAGGACTGGAGGGAGAGAGAGAGGGAGGGAGGCAGTTTAGACTGGGAGGACTGGAGGGAGAGAGAGAGAGGGAGGCAGTTTAGACTGGGAGGACTGGAGGGAGAGAGAGAGAGGGAGGCAGTTTAGACTGGGAGGACTGGAGGGAGAGAGAGAGAGGAGGGAGACAGTTTAGACTGGGAGGACTGGAGGGAGAGAGAGAGAGGGAGGCAGTTTAGACTGGGAGGACTGGAGGGAGAGAGAGGGAGGGAGGGGCAGTTTAGACTGGGAGGACTGGAGGTAGAGAGAGGGAGGGAGGCAGTTTAGACTGGGAGGACTGGAGGGAGGGAGAGAGAGAGGCAGTTTAGACTGGGAGGACTGGAGGGAAAGAGAGAGAGGCAGTTTAGACTGGGAGGACTGGAGGGAGAGAGAGAGAGGGAGGCAGTTTAGACTGGGAGGACTGGAGGGAAAGAGAGAGAGGCAGTTTAGACTGGGAGGACTGGAGGGAGAGAGAGAGAGGGAGGCAGTTTAGACTGGGAGGACTGGAGGGAGAGAGAGAGGCAGTTTAGACTGGGAGGACTGGAGGGAGAGAGAGAGAGGGAGGCAGTTTAGACTGGGAGGACTGGAGGGAGAGAGAGAGGCAGTTTAGACTGGGAGGACTGGAGGGAGAGAGAGAGGGAGGCAGTTTAGACTGGGAGGACTGGGGGGAGAGAGAGGGGGAGGCAGTTTAGACTGGGAGGACTGGAGGGAGAGAGAGAGAGAGGCAGTTTAGACTGGGAGGACTGGAGGGAGAGAGAGAGAGGCAGTTTAGACTGGGAGGACTGGAGGGAGAGAGAGAGAGAGGGAGGCAGTTTAGACTGGGAGGACTGGAGGGAGAGAGAGAGGGAGGCAGTTTAGACTGGGAGGACTGGGGGGAGAGAGAGGGGGAGGCAGTTTAGACTGGGAGGACTGGAGGGAGAGAGAGAGAGAGGCAGTTTAGACTGGGAGGACTGGAGGGAGAGAGAGAGAGGCAGTTTAGACTGGGAGGACTGGAGGGAGAGAGAGAGGCAGTTTAGACTGGGAGGACTGGAGGGAGAGAGAGAGAGAGGGAGGCAGTTTAGACTGGGAGGACTGGAGGGAGAGAGAGAGAGAGGGAGGCAGTTTAGACTGGGAGGACTGGAGGGAGAGAGAGAGAGAGGCAGTTTAGACTGGGAGGACTGGAGGGAGAGAGAGAGAGGCAGTTTAGACTGGGAGGACTGGAGGGAGAGAGAGAGAGAGGGAGGCAGTTTAGACTGGGAGGACTGGAGGGAGAGAGAGAGAGAGGCAGTTTAGACTGGGAGGACTGGAGGGAGAGAGAGAGAGGCAGTTTAGACTGGGAGGACTGGAGGGAGAGAGAGAGAGAGGGAGGCAGTTTAGACTGGGAGGACTGGAGGGAGAGAGAGAGGGAGGCAGTTTAGACTGGGAGGACTGGGGGGAGAGAGAGGGGGAGGCAGTTTAGACTGGGAGGACTGGAGGGAGAGAGAGAGAGAGGCAGTTTAGACTGGGAGGACTGGAGGGAGAGAGAGAGAGGCAGTTTAGACTGGGAGGACTGGAGGGAGAGAGAGAGGGAGGGAGGCAGTTTAGACTGGGAGGACTGGAGGGAGAGAGAGAGAGGGAGGCAGTTTAGACTGGGAGGACTGGAGGGAGAGAGAGAGAGGGAGGCAGTTTAGACTGGGAGGACTGGAGGGAGAGAGAGAGAGGAGGGAGACAGTTTAGACTGGGAGGACTGGAGGGAGAGAGAGAGAGGGAGGCAGTTTAGACTGGGAGGACTGGAGGGAGAGAGAGAGAGGCAGTTTAGACTGGGAGGACTGGAGGGAGAGAGAGGGGGAGGCAGTTTAGACTGGGAGGACTGGAGGGAGAGAGAGAGGGAGGCAGTTTAGACTGGGAGGACTGGAGGGAGAGAGAGAGAGAGGCAGTTTAGACTGGGAGGACTGGAGGGAGAGAGAGAGAGGCAGTTTAGACTGGGAGGACTGGAGGGAGAGAGAGAGGCAGTTTAGACTGGGAGGACTGGAGGGAGAGAGAGAGAGAGGGAGGCAGTTTAGACTGGGAGGACTGGAGGGAGAGAGAGAGGGAGGCAGTTTAGACTGGGAGGACTGGAGAGAGAGAGAGGGAGGCAGTTTAGACTGGGAGGACTGGAGGGAGAGAGAGAGGGAGGGAGGCAGTTTAGACTGGGAGGACTGGAGGGAGAGAGAGAGAGGGAGGCAGTTTAGACTGGGAGGACTGGAGGGAGAGAGAGAGAGGCAGTTTAGACTGGGAGGACTGGAGGGAGAGAGAGAGGCAGTTTAGACTGGGAGGACTGGAGGGAGAGAGAGAGAGGGAGGCAGTTTAGACTGGGAGGACTGGAGGGAGAGAGAGAGAGGGAGGCAGTTTAGACTGGGAGGACTGGAGGGAGAGAGAGAGGCAGTTTAGACTGGGAGGACTGGAGGGAAAGAGAGAGAGGCAGTTTAGACTGGGAGGACTGGAGGGAGAGAGAGAGAGGCAGTTTAGACTGGGAGGACTGGAGGGAGAGAGAGAGAGGGAGGCAGTTTAGACTGGGAGGACTGGAGGGAGAGAGATTCGGTGGAGGATATATCTGTATATCCACACACTGTGGGGCCCAATACTGGGGGGGGTCCCCTGTATATCCACACACTGTGGGGCCAATACTGGTGGAGCCCCCTGTATATCCAAACACTGTGGGGCCCAATACTGGGGGAGCCCCCTGTATATCCACACACTGTGGGGCCCAATACTGGGGGAGCCCCCTGTATATCCACACACTGTGGGGCCCAATACTGGTGGAGCCCCCTGTATATCCACACACTGTGGGGCCCAATACTGTTGGAGCCCCCTGTATATCCAAACACTGTGGTGGTGGTGGTGGTGGTGGGGCCCAATACTGGTGGAGTCCCCTGTATATCCAGACACTGTGGGGCCCAATACTGGTGGAGCCCCCTGTATATCCACACACTGTGGGGCCCAATACTGGGGGAGCCCCCTGTATATCCACACACTGTGGGGCCCAATACTGGTGGAGCCCCCTGTATATCCACACACTGTGGGGCCCAATACTGTTGGAGCCCCCTGTATATCCACACACTGTGGGGCCCAATACTGTTGGAGCCCCCTGTATATCCACACACTGTGGGGCCCAATACTGGTGGAGCCCCCTGTATATCCACACACTGTGGTGGTGGGGCCCCCTGTATATCCACACACTGTGGGGCCCAATACTGGTGGAGCCCCCTGTATATCCACACACTGTGGGGGCCCAATACTGGTGGAGCCCCCTGTATATCCACACACTGTGGGGGCCCAATACTGGTGGAGCCCCCTGTATATCCACACACTGTGGGGCCCAATACTGGTGGAGCCCCCTGTATATCCACACACTGTGGGGCCCAATACTGGTGGAGCCCCCTGTATATCCACACACTGTGGGGCCCAATACTGGTGGAGCCCCCTGTATATCCACACACTGTGGTGGTGGGGCCCCCTGTATATCCACACACTGTGGGGCCCAATACTGGTGGAGCCCCCTGTATATCCACACACTGTGGGGCCCAATACTGGTGGAGCCCCCTGTATATCCACACACTGTGGGGCCCAATACTGGTGGAGCCCCCTGTATATCCAAACACTGTGGGGCCCAATACTGGGGGAGCCCCCTGTATATCCACACACTGTGGGGGCCCAATACTGGTGGAGCCCCCTGTATATCCACACACTGTGGGGCCCAATACTGGTGGAGCCCCCTGTATATCCACACACTGTGGTGGTGGTGGTGGTGGTGGGGCCCAATAATGGTGGAGCCCCCTGTATATCCACACACTGTGGGGCCCAATACTGGTGGAGCCCCCTGTTTATCCACACACTGTGGGGCCCAATGACCTTTAGAGTCCAGGCTCAATGACCTTTAGAGTCCAGGCCCATTGACCTTTAGAGTCCCCTGTATATCCACACACTGTGGGGCCCAATGACCTTTAGAGTCCAGGCTCAATGACCTTTAGAGTCCAGGCCCATTGACCTTTAGAGTCCCCTGTATATCCACACACTGTGGGGCCCAATGACCTTTAGAGTCCAGGCTCAATGACCTTTAGAGTCCCCTGTATATCCACACACTGTGGGGCCCAATGACCTTTAGAGTCCAGGCCCAATGACCTTTAGAGTCCAGGCCCAATGACCTTTAGAGTCCAGGCTCGGTAACTGGAAGACATGTTGTCACTGCTACGTTTCCCCAGTTTTCTGTGTTGTATTTGAGTGTGTGTGTTTCAGGAGATGGCTTCCTGGAAGCCTCCCCAACCAGCTGATTGGTTGACTCAATGGCTAATTGATGATTGGAGAGCTGACCTCGTCGAGAAAGCAGCTGACTCTAATAACTATTGCCACCTGAAGATATAAAAGCCAGTGTTCTGTTCAGGAGAGAAATCATTAGAGAGAGAGGGAGAGATGATAGGCAGGCTGAGATCCTTGCTGGAGAATTAGATTATGATATAGTGTTGGTTGTTTAACAGAAAGTGTGGTATGTAATGTGTTAGTTGTTGTTGGTAGCAGCTTTGCTATGTTCTGTGTTTGTTGCTTTGTCAGGGCTTCTTTAGTGACCTGAGTTAGTTTTCTCAGATTTGTTGTGAGGTAGAGACTAGGTACACACTAGGTAAGACCTGGGCGGACCACCCCCTGTATTTTGGTTAGGGCACCAGGCGGTGCTAAGTTAGGTAAGTAGTGGGTAGGCAGGTTAGATAGGAGAGGGGGAACTTTGATATTTACTTTCTTTCCTTTGGTTCCGTCCAGCCCCTTTTCCCCATATTACCGTGTAGGAAATAAATCATAGTAAACGGTAAATTCTGACTTTTGTCATCCTTATTCGCACCTACAGTCCCATACCTCTTTACCTCCGCCTACAGTCCCATACCTCTTTACCTCCGCCTACAGTCCCATACCTCTTTACCTCCACCTACAGTTCATACCTCTTTCACTTCACGGGGAGTTGAGTTGTAGCAGGGAGTTGCGTTCCCTCTTCTCAGAGGCGTGCGTAACAGTCACAATAACTGAGCTAAAAGTGCTTTCTAAAATACATGTATTTAATAGATTGATAGATATCGGATCAATGAGGCTACCTGGGTTTGTGTCTGGATGCCTTCTCCTCTGTGGCTGGAACAAGGTGGTCCTCTGGCTGAGTGTCTGAGGGACAGTCTCCTTCCTCTGCATCCTGTCCTGCTTCCTGTCTCTTCACCATCAGCTGTCTGGCAGCCTGGTAATCACACAGACAGGTTAGGAACAGTGGGTTAGGGAGACAGATCTCCTCAGGTTAGGAACAGTGGGTTAGGGAGACAGATCTCCTCAGGTTAGGAGCAGTGGGTTAGGGAGACAGATCTCCTCAGGTTAGGAACAGTGGGTTAGGGAGACAGATCTCCTCAGGTTAGGAACAGTGGGTTAGGGAGACAGATCTCCTCAGGTTAGGAACAGTGGGTTAGGGAGACAGATCTCCTCAGGTTAGGAACAGTGGGTTAGGGAGACAGATCTCCTCAGGTTAGGAACAGTGGGTTAGGGAGACAGATCTCCTCAGTTCAGGTTAGGAACAGTGGGTTAGGGAGACAGATCTCCTCAGGGTAGGAACAGTGGGTTAGGGAGACAGATCTCCTCAGGTTAGGAACAGTGGGTTAGGGAGACAGATCTCCTCAGGTTAGGAACAGTGGGTTAGGGAGACAGATCTCCTCAGGTTAGAAACAGTGGGTTAGGGAGACAGATCTCCTCAGGTTAGGAACAGTGGGTTAGGGAGACAGATCTCCTCAGGTTAGGAACAGTGGGTTAGGGAGACAGATCTCCTCAGGTTAGGAACAGTGGGTTAGGGAGGCAGATCTCCTCAGGTTAGGAACAGTGGGTTAGGGAGACAGATCTCCTCAGGTTAGGAACAGTGGGTTAGGGAGACAGATCTCCTCAGGTTAGGAACAGTGGGTTAGGGAGACAGATCTCCTCAGGGTAGGAACAGTGGGTTAGGGAGACAGATCTCCTCAGGTTAGGAACAGTGGGTTAGGGAGACAGATCTCCTCAGGTTAGGAACAGTGGGTTAGGGAGACAGATCTCCTCAGGTTAGAAACAGTGGGTTAGGGAGACAGATCTCCTCAGGTTAGGAACAGTGGGTTAGGGAGACAGATCTCCTCAGGTTAGGAACAGTGGGTTAGGGAGGCAGATCTCCTCAGTTCAGGTTAGGAACAGTGGGTTAGGGAGACAGATCTCCCCAGGTTAGGAACAGTGGGTTAGGGAGACAGATCTCCTCAGGTTAGGAACAGTGGGTTAGGGAGACAGATCTCCTCAGGTTAGGAACAGTGGGTTAGGGAGACAGATCTCCTCAGGTTAGGAACAGTGGGTTAGGGAGACAGATCTCCTCAGGTTAGGAACAGTGGGTTAGGGAGACAGATCTCCTCAGGTTAGGAACAGTGGGTTAGGGAGACAGATCTCCTCAGGTTAGGAACAGTGGGTTAGGGAGGCAGATCTCCTCAGGGTAGGAACAGTGGGTTAGGGAGGCAGATCTCCTCAGTTCAGGTTAGGAACAGTGGGTTAGGGAGACAGATCTCCTCAGGTTAGGAACAGTGGGTTAGGGAGACAGATCTCCTCAGGTTAGGAACAGTGGGTTAGGGAGACAGATCTCCTCAGGTTAGGAACAGTGGGTTAGGGAGACAGATCTCCTCAGGTTAGGAACAGTGGGTTAGGGAGACAGATCTCCTCAGGTTAGGAACAGTGGGTTAGGGAGACGATCTCCTCAGGTCAGGTTAGGAGCAGTGGGTTAGGGAGACAGATCTCCTCAGGTTAGGAACAGTGGGTTAGGGAGACAGATCTCCTCAGGTCAGGTTAGGAGCAGTGGGTTAGGGAGACAGATCTCCTCAGGATAGGAACAGTGGGTTAGGGAGACAGATCTCCTCAGGTCAGGTTAGGATCAGTGGGTTAGGGAGAGAGATCTCCTCAGGTTAGGAACAGTGGGTTAGGGAGACAGATCTCCTCAGGATAGGAACAGTGGGTTAGGGAGACAGATCTCCTCAGGTTAGGAACAGTGGGTTAGGGAGAAAGATCTCCTCAGGTCAGGTTAGGAACAGTGGGTTAGGGAGACAGATCTCCTCAGGTTAGGAACAGTGGGTTAGGGAGACAGATCTCCTCAGGATAGGAACAGTGGGTTAGGGAGACAGATCTCCCCAGGTTAGGAACAGTGGGTTAGGGAGACAGATCTCCTCAGGTCAGGTTAGGAACAGTGGGTTAGGGAGACAGATCTCAGGGTAGGAACAGTGGGTTAGGGAGACAGATCTCCTCAGGTTAGGAACAGTGGGTTAGGGAGACAGATCTCCTCAGGTTAGAAACAGTGGGTTAGGGAGGCAGATCTCCTCAGGGTAGGAACAGTGGGTTAGGGAGGCAGATCTCCTCAGTTCAGGTTAGGAACAGTGGGTTAGGGAGACAGATCTCCTCAGGTTAGGAACAGTGGGTTAGGGAGACAGATCTCCTCAGGTTAGGAACAGTGGGTTAGGGAGACAGATCTCCTCAGTTCAGGTTAGGAACAGTGGGTTAGGGAGACAGATCTCCTCAGGTTAGGAACAGTGGGTTAGGGAGACAGATCTCCTCAGGTTAGGAACAGTGGGTTAGGGAGACAGATCTCCTCAGGTTAGGAACAGTGGGTTAGGGAGGCAGATCTCCTCAGTTCAGGTTAGGAACAGTGGGTTAGGGAGACAGATCTCCTCAGGTTAGGAACAGTGGGTTAGGGAGACAGATCTCCTCAGGTTAGGAACAGTGGGTTAGGGAGACAGATCTCCTCAGGTTAGGAACAGTGGGTTAGGGAGACAGATCTCCTCAGGTTAGGAACAGTGGGTTAGGGAGGCAGATCTCCTCAGTTCAGGTTAGGAACAGTGGGTTAGGGAGACAGATCTCCTCAGGTTAGGAACAGTGGGTTAGGGAGACAGATCTCCTCAGGTTAGGAACAGTGGGTTAGGGAGACAGATCTCCTCAGTTCAGGAACAGTGGGTTAGGGAGACAGATCTCCTCAGGTTAGGAACAGTGGGTTAGGGAGGCAGATCTCCTCAGTTCAGGTTAGGAACAGTGGGTTAGGGAGACAGATCTCCTCAGGTTAGGAACAGTGGGTTAGGGAGGCAGATCTCCTCAGTTCAGGTTAGGAACAGTGGGTTAGGGAGACAGATCTCCTCAGGTTAGGAACAGTGGGTTAGGGAGACAGATCTCCTCAGGATAGGAACAGTGGGTTAGGGAGACATATGGAAAGGGGTGATACTTGGGAACAGGCAGACTCCTGCTGAGGGAACACATACGTACCCTGGACAGGAAAGGATGAGAGTAGGGGAACATACGTACCCTGGACAGGAAAGGATGAGAGTAGGGGAACATACGTACCCTGGACAGGAAAGGATGAGAGTAGGGGAACATACGTACCCTGGACAGGAAAGGATGAGAGTAGGGGAACAGGCTCTCACAGAACAGCAGCATCTCCTGTTTAAACTGCTGGTAGGTGACCTGCTGCAGGACTGAATGCTCACTGCTCCTCTTGTTGACCAGCCCCAGGAAGATCGCTTTCTGGAGGACACATTGCCCCCCGCATCAGCCCCTGGAGACATTAACCCCCCCGCAACAGCCCCTGGTGACATTAACCCCCCGCATCAGCCCCTGGAGACATTAACCCCCCCCCGCATGAGCCCCTGGAGACATTAGCGCCCCCCCCCCCCCCCCCCCCCCCCCGCATGAGCCCCTGGAGACATTAGCCCCCCCCCCCCCGCATGAGCCCCTGGAGACATTAACCCCCCCCCCCCCCCCCCCGCATCAGCCCCTGGAGACATTACCCCCCCTGTCCTGTTCCTCAGGTTAAAAGACAGATGGGTCTAAATGTCTCTGTCCTGTTCCTCAGGTTAAAAGACAGATGGGTCTAAATGTCTCTGTCCTGTTCCTCAGGTTAAAAGACAGATGGGTCTAAATGTCTCTGTCCTGTTGCTCAGGTTAAAAGACAGACGGGTCTAAATGTCTCTGTCCTGTTTTAAAAGACAGATGGGTCTAAATGTCTCTGTCCTGTTCCTCAGGTTAAAAGACAGATGGGTCTAAATGTCTCTGTCCTGTTCCTCAGGTTAAAAGACAGACGGGTCTAAATGTCTCTGTCCTGTTCCTCAGGTTAAAAGACAGATGGGTCTAAATGTCTCTGTCCTGTTTTAAAAGACAGATGGGTCTAAATGTCTCTGTCCTGTTCCTCAGGTTAAAAGACAGACTAAATGTCTCTGTCCTGTTCCTCAGGTTAAAAGACAGACTAAATGTCTCTGTCCTGTTCCTCAGGTTAAAAGACAGACGGGACTAAATGTCTCTGTCCTGTTCCTCAGGTTAAAAGACAGATGGGTCTAAATGTCTCTCCTGTTCCTCAGGTTAAAAGACAGACGGGTCTAAATGTCTCTGTCCTGTTTTAAAAGACAGATGGGTCTAAATGTCTCTGTCCTGTTCCTCAGGTTAAAAGACAGACGGGTCTAAATGTCTCTCCTGTTCCTCAGGTTAAAAGACAGATGGGTCTAAATGTCTCTGTCCTGTTTTAAAAGACAGACGGGTCTAAATGTCTCTGTCCTGTTCCTCAGGTTAAAAGACAGACGGGTCTAAATGTCTCTGTCCTGTTTTAAAAGACAGATGGGTCTAAATGTCTCTGTCCTGTTCCTCAGGTTAAAAGACAGACGGGTCTAAATGTCTCTGTCCTGTTTTAAAAGACAGATGGGTCTAAATGTCTCTGTCCTGTTCCTCAGGTTAAAAGACAGACGGGTCTAAATGTCTCTGTCCTGTTTTAAAAGACAGATGGGTCTAAATGTCTCTGTCCTGTTCCTCAGGTTAAAAGACAGACGGGTCTAAATGTCTCTGTCCTGTTTTAAAAGACAGATGGGTCTAAATGTCTCTGTCCTGTTCCTCAGGTTAAAAGACAGACGGGTCTAAATGTCTCTGTCCTGTTCCTCAGGTTAAAAGACAGATGGGTCTAAATGTCTCTGTCCTGTTCCTCAGGTTAAAAGACAGACTAAATGTCTCTGTCCTGTTCCTCAGGTTAAAAGACAGACGGGTCTAAATGTCTCTGTCCTGTTCCTCAGGTTAAAAGACAGATGGGTCTAAATGTCTCTGTCCTGTTCCTCAGGTTAAAAGACAGGCTAAATGTCTCTTAGTACTGTTCGTATAGTTGTCATCGTCTCTTTAGGAGTTATGAGTTAGCTCACCTTTCCAACGTTGCTTTTTGGGAAGTACTTCACCAAAACCTCCTTGGCTTTGTCAAAGGCCTGGTTCTTAAGGCACACGATCACCAACTACAGAGAAGAACACAACCAGGTTCACCGTTATAATGACGGCAGAATGCACAACATGGCAACATACAATTACACCAGAATGAGAAGACACGAACGGGCAATTACACCAGAATGAGAAGACACGAACGGGGCAATTACACCAGAATGAGAAGACACGAACGGGCAATTACACCAGAATGAGAAGACACGAACGGGGCAATTACACCAGAATGAGAAGACACGAACGGGGCAATTACACCAGAATGAGAAGACACGAACGGGGCAATTACACCAGAATGAGAAGACACGAACGGGCAATTACACCAGAATGAGAAGACACGAACGGGGCAATTACACCAGAATGAGAAGGGGAAGACATGAAGGGACAATTACACCAGAATGAGAAGGGGAAGACATGAAGGGACAATTACACCAGAATGAGAAGGGGAAGACATGAAGGGACAATTACACCAGAATGAGAAGGGGAAGACATGAAGGGACAATTACACCAGAATGAGAAGGGGAAGACATGAAGGGACAATTACACCAGAATGAGAAGGGGAAGACATGAAGGGACAATTACACCAGAATGAGAAGGGGAAGACATGAAGGGACAATTACACCAGAATGAGAAGGGGAAGACATGAACGGGCAATTACACCAGAATGAGAAGGGGAAGACATGAACGGACAATTACACCAGAATGAGAAGGGGAAGACATGAACGGACAATTACACCAGAACGAGAAGACATGAAGGGACAATTACACCAGAATGAGAAGACATGAAGGGACAATTACACCAGAATGAGAAGACGAAGACATGAAGGGACAATTACACCAGAATGAGAAGACGAAGACATGAAGGGACAATTACACCAGAATGAGAAGACGAAGACATGAAGGGACAATTACACCAGAATGAGAAGACATGAAGGGACAATTACACCAGAATGAGAAGACGAAGACATGAAGGGACAATTACACCAGAATGAGAAGACGAAGACATGAAGGGACAATTACACCAGAATGAGAAGGGGAAGACATGAAGGGACAATTACACCAGAATGAGAAGGGGAAGACATGAAGGGACAATTACACCAGAATGAGAAGGGGAAGACATGAACGGACAATTACACCAGAATGAGAAGGGGAAGACATGAACGGACAATTACACCAGAACGAGAAGACATGAAGGGACAATTACACCAGAATGAGAAGACATGAAGGGACAATTACACCAGAATGAGAAGACGAAGACATGAAGGGACAATTACACCAGAATGAGAAGGGGAAGACATGAAGGGACAATTACACCAGAATGAGAAGACGAAGACATGAAGGGACAATTACACCAGAATGAGAAGACGAAGACATGAAGGGACAATTACACCAGAATGAGAAGACATGAAGGGACAATTACACCAGAATGAGAAGACGAAGACATGAAGGGACAATTACACCAGAATGAGAAGGGGAAGACATGAAGGGACAATTACACCAGAATGAGAAGACGAAGACATGAAGGGACAATTACACCAGAATGAGAAGACGAAGACATGAAGGGACAATTACACCAGAATGAGAAGACATGAAGGGACAAAGATATGAACAGACAATTACACCAGAATGAGAAGGGGAAGACATGAAGGGACAATTACACCAGAATGAGAAGACGAAGACATGAAGGGACAATTACACCAGAATGAGAAGACATGAAGGGACAAAGATATGAACAGACAATTACACCAGAATGAGAAGGGGAAGACATGAAGGGACAATTACACCAGAATGAGAAGACGAAGACATGAAGGGACAATTACACCAGAATGAGAAGACGAAGACATGAAGGGACAATTACACCAGAATGAGAAGACATGAAGGGACAATTACACCAGAATGAGAAGACGAAGACATGAAGGGACAATTACACCAGAATGAGAAGGGGAAGACATGAAGGGACAATTACACCAGAATGAGAAGACGAAGACATGAAGGGACAATTACACCAGAATGAGAAGACGAAGACATGAAGGGACAATTACACCAGAATGAGAAGACATGAAGGGACAAAGATATGAACAGACAATTACACCAGAATGAGAAGGGGAAGACATGAAGGGACAATTACACCAGAATGAGAAGACGAAGACATGAAGGGACAATTACACCAGAATGAGAAGACATGAAGGGACAAAGATATGAACAGACAATTACACCAGAATGAGAAGGGGAAGACATGAACGGGCAAAAAGTTGTGCAATTCACTACAATGCACACTAGTGTTGACCACAGTACACGGTGTCATCTTATAATGTTGGACATGAAAATCATAACCGTGTTGATGGTTTCAACAGGGGGGACCGTTCAGTGATGATACACCGTGTGGACAGATCTCACCATCTCTCTGATAGACTTCTGTACTCTGTCCACGTCTTTCTGGGGAACCGGCGACTCCTCGCGGATGCTGTCCAATACGCTCAGAGCAGATTCCAGCGGCGTGAGGTCCTCCTGAGAGTCAAACGAGAAGTCTGCGAATGGCAAGAGAACAACGGTGTCAGTGATCTCAGACTTGATTTCAAAAAAGACACAGCTAGCTAGCGATAAGGAACGACAGATTGTGGCACTTGGGGTCATTTCAGATGTCTCTGATTTTCAACGGGGAATGAATATTAGCTCATACTGTTACATAGTGTTGTAATGTAGCGAGCTAGGAAGTTACTTCATGTTTAACTCAAAAGTCTCACCGAGTTTGTCACCGTCATTTATCCTGGCGAGGAACTGTATTGCTCGAATCTTCTTGGGTGTGGCGTCGTTGGCTTCCAACGGCCGAACCAGATGACCTGAAAGAGGACGTTGTTGGATAATGTGTTAGCTAGCGTCGATTAAAACGGGGCTAACGAGGACGTTGTTGGATAATGTGTTAGCTAGCGTCGATTAAAACGGGGCTAACTGCTTTAGCGCCTATTGACGATATTATATTACTGACGTGTTACCACGCGGTCATACCTCCATGTTCCATACACATCTTTATAGGGTTAGTGTTACCACACGGTCACACCTCCATGTTCCATACACATCTTTATAGGGTTAGTGTTACCACACGGTCACACCTCCATGTTCCATACACATCTTTATAGGGTTAGTGTTACCACACGGTCACACCTCCATGTTCCATTGCTTGTTTATAGAAGACACAGACGGCCACCTGTGCTGATGATTGTCAAAGACTTCAGCCACCCGAGTCACTGACTTTTCTCTCTGCTACTGCAGGACCATCAGACTGCTGAACAGCTTCTACCCCCAAGCCATTAGACTGCTGAACAGCTTCTACCCCCAAGTCATTAGACTGCTGAACAGCTTCTACCCCTAAGTCATTAGACTGCTGAACAGCTTCTACCCCCAATCCATTTGACTGCTGAACAGCTTCTACCCCCAAGCCATCAGACTGCTGAACAGCTTCTACCCCCAAGCCATCAGACTGCTGAACAGCTTCTACCCCTAAGTCATTAGACTGCTGAACAGCTTCTACCCCCAAAACCATTAGACTGCTGAACAGCTTCTACCCCCAAGCTGCTGAACAGCTTCTACCCCCAAGCCATTAGACTGCTGAACAGCTTCTACCCCCAAGTCATTAGACTGCTGAACAGCTTCTACCCCCAAGCCATCAGAGTCCTGAACAGCTTCTACCCCCAAACCATTAGACTGCTGAACAGCTTCTCCCCCAAGCCATTAGACTGCTGAACAGCTTCTCCCCCAAGCCATCAGAGTCCTGAACAGCTTCTACCCCCAAGCCATAAGACTGCTGAACAGCTTCTACCCCTAAACCATTAGACTGCTGAACAGCTTCTACCCCCGAGCCATTAGACTGCTGAACAGCTTCTACCCCCAAGCCATTAGACTGCTGAACAGCTTCTCCCCCCAAGCCATTAGACTGCTGAACAGCTTCTACCCCCAAGCCATTAGACTGCTGAACAGCTTCTACCCCTAAACCATCAGACTCCTGAACAGCTTCTACCCCCAAACCATTAGACTGCTGAACAGCTTCTACCCCCGAGCCATTAGACTGTTGAACAGCTTCTACCCCTAAACCATCAGACTCCTGAACAGCTTCTACCCCCAAACCATTAGACTGCTGAACAGCTTCTACCCCCGAGCCATTAGACTGTTGAACAGCTTCTACCCCCAAGCCATCAGACTGATGAACAGCTTCTACCCCTAAGCCATCAGACTCCTGAACAGCTTCTACCCCCAAGCCATTAGACTACTGAACAGCTTCTACCCCCAAGCCATCAGACTGCTGAA
Organism: Salvelinus fontinalis; assembly: GCF_029448725.1. NCBI lineage: Eukaryota > Metazoa > Chordata > Actinopteri > Salmoniformes > Salmonidae > Salvelinus > Salvelinus fontinalis. Next base: position 86,923,267 of record NC_074668.1, read on the forward strand.
CAGCTTCTACCCCCAAGCTGCTGAACAGCTTCTACCCCCAAGCCATCAGACTGCTGAACAGCTTCTCCCCCCAAGCCATTAGACTACTGAACAGCTTCTACCCCCAAGCCATTAGACTAATGAACAGCTTCTACCCCCAAGCCATCAGACTGATGAACAGCTTCTACCCCAAGCCATCAGACTCCTGAACAGCTTCTACCCCAAGCCATCAGACTGCTGAACAGTTTCTACCCCCAAGCCATCAGACTGCTGTACAGCTTCTACCCCCAAGCCATCAGACTGCTGAACAGCTTCTACCCCCATTAGACTGCTGAACAGCTTCTACCCCCAAGCCATCAGACTGCTGAACAGCTTCTACCCCCGAGCCATTAGACTGCTGAACAGCTTCTACCCCCAAGCCATTAGACTGCTGAACAGCTTCTCCCCCCAAGCCATTAGACTGCTGAACAGCTTCTACCCCCAAGCCATTAGACTGCTGAACAGCTTCTACCCCTAAACCATCAGACTCCTGAACAGCTTCTACCCCCAAACCATTAGACTGCTGAACAGCTTCTACCCCCGAGCCATTAGACTGTTGAACAGCTTCTACCCCTAAACCATCAGACTCCTGAACAGCTTCTACCCCCAAACCATTAGACTGCTGAACAGCTTCTACCCCCGAGCCATTAGACTGTTGAACAGCTTCTACCCCCAAGCCATCAGACTGATGAACAGCTTCTACCCCTAAGCCATCAGACTCCTGAACAGCTTCTACCCCCAAGCCATTAGACTACTGAACAGCTTCTACCCCCAAGCCATCAGACTGCTGAACAGCTTCTACCCCCAAGCTGCTGAACAGCTTCTACCCCCAAGCCATTAGACTACTGAACAGCTTCTACCCCCAAGCCATTAGACTGCTGAACAGCTTCTACCCCCAAGCCATTAGACTACTGAACAGCTTCTACCCCCAAGCCATTAGACTACTGAACAGCTTCTACCCCCAAGCCATTAGACTACTGAACAGCTTCTACCCCCAAGCCATCAGACTGCTGAACAGCTTCTCCCCCCAAGCCATTAGACTACTGAACAGCTTCTACCCCCAAGCCATTAGACTACTGAACAGCTTCTACCCCCAAGCCATCAGACTGATGAACAGCTTCTACCCCAAGCCATCAGACTCCTGAACAGCTTCTACCCCAAGCCATCAGACTGCTGAACAGTTTCTACCCCCAAGCCATCAGACTGCTGTACAGCTTCTACCCCCAAGCCATCAGACTGCTGAACAGCTTCTACCCCCATTAGACTGCTGAACAGCTTCTACCCCCAAGCCATCAGACTGCTGAACAGCTTCTACCCCCAAGCCATTAGACTGCTGAACAGCTTCTACCCCCAAGCCATAAGACTGCTGAACAGCTTCTACCCCCAAGCCATTAGACTGCTGAACAGCTTCTACCCCCAAGCCATTAGACTACTGAACAGCTTCTACCCCCAAGCCATTAGACTGCTGAACAGCTTCTACCCCCAAGCCATTAGACTGCTGAACAGCTTCTACCCCCAAGCCATTAGTCTACTGAACAGCTTCTACCCCCAAGCCATTAGACTGCTGAACAGCTTCTACCCCCAAGCCATTAGACTGCTGAACAGCTTCTACCCCCAAGCCATTAGACTGCTGAACAGCTTCTACCCCCAAGCCATTAGACTGCTGAACAGCTTCTACCCCCAAGCCATTAGTCTACTGAACAGCTTCTACCCCCAAGCCATCAGACTGCTGAACAGCTTCTACCCCCAAGCCATTAGACTGCTGAACAGCTTCTACCCCCAAGCTGCTGAACAGCTTCTACCCCCAAGCCATTAGACTGCTGAACAGCTTCTACCCCAAGCCATCAGACTCCTGAACAGCTTCTACCCCCAAGCCATCAGACTGCTGAACAGCTTCTACCCCCAAGCCATCAGACTGCTGAACAGCTTCTACCCCCAAGCTGCTGAACAGCTTCTACCCCCAAGCCATTAGACTGCTGAACAGCTTCTACCCCAAGCCATCAGACTCCTGAACAGCTTCTACCCCCAAGCCATCAGACTGCTGAACAGCTTCTACCCCCAAGCCATCAGACTGCTGAACAGCTTCTACCCCCAAGCCATCAGACTGCTGAACAGAATGGGCTCCTAAGTAAGCATTTCACATTAAAGTCTTACACCAGTTGTATTCGGCATGTTTATTTAACTTGGCAAGTCAGTTAAGAACAAATTATTATATAGAATGACGGCCTACCCCGGCCAAACCCAGACGACGCTGGGCCACTTGCTCGCCACCCTACTGCACTCCCAATCACAGCCGGATGTGATTCAGGTTGTGACCAATACAGTGGGATTTAGATTAGATGAGCCATCTAGCGTGTTCCGAACACCTGTGTGTGTCAACGTAAAAGCCAATTTATGCCTGATCCGAAATGTGGTCGGACCTTCGTATGGAGGGTGTGACGCAATAGCGGTACCTCTGGGGCATGCAGAGGCCAAATCAAGCCCCGTACCACGTCGCCGTGAGCCTCTCAAATGTTGTAACAATGCAGAGGGCTTCTGTATAGTTCCGCATTAACATGATTGGTTGACGGTAGGTGGGGGCGGTACAGTCCTACACAAACTCACTTCCTTGACAACTTCCTTGACAACAGTTCTGCTTAGTGCTAGAAGTATGAAAGCTCTGATGTCTGTTCTGCTACTTCAGGCCTCAGATCGACCACGCAGAGCCTTTAACTGGGGAGGAAGGATAGTTCGTCAACCAGATGCACACACAGACTGGATCTGTGCAAAAACTGATAAAGTGTATATATATTTTTTTTATTTAAAATATTATTTCTCGCTGATATGAAAGATAAGGGGCATATTTTCTTATGTTTTGAAAACCGGTTTGAATTGTAGTTCACATTGAGCAAAATGTCTGCAAATGTAACCCGTGGAAACCCGACATGTGGAGAAGGGTTTTCCTAGATGAGTTCCCGAGTGGCACAGCGGTCTAAGGTACTACAGACCCTGGTTCGATTCCAGGCTGTATCACAACCGGACGTGATTGGGAGACCCATAGGGCGGCGCACAATTGGCCCAGTGTTGTCCAGGTTAGGCCGTTATTGTAAATACGAACTTGTTACATGACTTGCCTAGTTAAATAAATGTGTAGCCAACTCAGCGTTTCCCAAACTCGGTCCTGGGCAGCGTTCAGTACATAAAAACGCAACAGAACGTTAAATGAACGAAAACTATGCGGTACTGAACGACCAATTGAAAAACGGTGAGGGGTTGTGGCTTCAAAAATGCACCGCTTGTCTTTAACAACATCAATCACCGCTTCAAACCAAACCCAACACACCCACCGAACGGACCAGACAGGTCTGTTCAATAACGTTTTGGGAAAACGTGTCGTTCAGTACAAAACGTTACGCACCGTAGCAAACGTTCAAACGAACTGAACGCACCCCTGGGGATGAAGGTTTATTTTTTGTCCTTCCGCTACACAGCTGATTCAAATAATAAATAATGAGTTGACTAACGTTATTTAAATCAGCTGTGTGGTGCTAACGTTAGGACCAAAACTAAACTGTTCACCAGGGATCTAGTCATACCAACTGGTCTAGCTAACTAGGTAACACATGGTATAAAACAAAAAGTTTATTAGCATAGCTAGCTAAGCAAACTGGTAACACGGGAGTTAACGTAGCTATCTTAGGCAGAGACGGTATAGAAACCTGTATTGGGTTCGCGAAGATGCTAACGTTAGCTAGTTAGCTAACTGCATTTGTGAGCAAACGTTACTCACATTGAAGGATGTCTCTGATCTCACAGAAATCAGTGTCCTGTTCATTCTTGAAAGCCTCAAACGCCACAGATACATAATAATCCACCATCCACCGATTAACAACACATTCCACATCTAGTCCGCGGTCCTCACTCGCCTCCATGTTATGGTTTTGCCGCCACATCAACGAAGTAAACAAGCTTTTCTCATCTGCCGCGCTGGTTAGTGTTTAGTCAACCTTACGCTCACCTTACGCACCACGTCAATGACGTCATCGCGTCAAACCGATTACCATTCATTTAGAATAGTGTTTTTTAATGGTTATTGACTAATTCTAGAGATTTTTATAAAATATTGGATTTTAAGTAAAAATATATTGCATTTGGCGACAGATTTTTTTGTTTGTGTGTATATAACATTTACCAGACAGAATGAAGAAAAGAACGACTAATTAAAATGTTTTGTTTTCATTTTAGTAACATCTTTCATTGTAAATACATGGGTCTCATTAATGAAATAAAACATATAAATACTTAACTCGCTCCAAAATAACTTCACAGAGTCACACTCGTACAACATGTGTATAATAGCTTCCCTTTATCACAGAAAAGGCATCATTATGTCCTCTAAGTCCATGCATTTAGACAAGTTATTGCAAGGGTATATTTCGTGCAAGATTTAAGTGAATTTCTTTTACTTTATTTGATATACAAAATGTATGAGGGAGCAACCAAGCTTTCTTCCATTCAATTTCAGGAATATTTTGCATTCCAGAAGAATTTCCCTCTAGGAGGGATCTTGTGGTTGGAGTTCAAGTTATCTTAAGAATGTATTACATTTCTTATCCAGCAGGGGGCAACCTTTAAACATACATTGAGCATCTATCGTGACATGTTCTCCAAAGCAAAAATGCGATTGAATTAATTAAATCCTGAAGGTATTGGTTTGAATATAGAATTACATTCGTACTCTATTCTTACAACTATCGTAGGTTTATACAATTGTAACCTTATTTTAGGTACTTACATTTTTTAAACTCAATTTATATGTAGTGATTTTTTTTTAAACTTTGTTATTTTATGTTTTCTTCAGATAAAATATACGTGTAGTGATGTCCTATGTATTTATTTTGTTGTATTATAATATATATAAATATACACCATTTATTTAGTGAAGGCGGAGGGACTTGGTCATCCAGCTTTTGTCAAATGAACGTCAGATTTGATTTATTTTAGCAGGAGAAAACGCTGCTGGTTGATGCGTTTGTTTGCCGCGCGAATTGTATGCCGCGCGCGATTTAAAGTCACAATGTTTAGATTTCTTGGTGACCGTCATTGATTCTTGAATATTCTGATTGATATGAATCTAACATGATCTTATCAGCTTCAAATTCAATGCATATTGATTCACATCCACACGTTTTTGCACAGGGCAATAAATGGAACAGCCAAATAGCCATCATAATTTTAATCAAATCAGGTTTATTATGCAAAATAACACATTATAAAGACAATTTGAGACACATTTAAAAACATCTTTCAATAATTGGTCGTAGGTACCAGGCACACCGGTTTGAGTGTCACGAACTGCAACAATGTTCGTTTGTCAACACCCAAAGGACAAAACTGTGGGAAGCATTGAAGTCAACACGGGACAGCATCCCTGTGGAACGCTTTCCACACCTTGTAGAGTCCATGTCCCGAAGAATTGAGGCTGTTGTGAGGGCAAAAGTGGGGTGCAACTCAATACTAGGAAGGTGTCCTTAATGTTTTGTTCACTCAGTGTGTCTGCAGAGGTTACAGAAGATGGAAATCCTAAGTGTCCCACTTTTCTTCTGACTTCAGTCAAATAAATACTACAATAAAAAATGAACAGGATATAATACGTCAAGGATCAGACTGCTGCAATGGATATCTGCCGATTTACGGACTCATGACCAATTCTGCTATTTTTATATACATACATAATGTTACCGCCATTGTTTACTATGACTGAAAATACCTTCTGGACATCAGAACAGAGATCACTAACCTTCATTTGGATGATGATTTCTACTTCAAGGAGTCGGCAGCGCAGGACATACTGCTCACTCTGGACCGGGCCCCGATCCCAGAGACTGGACCGGGCCCCTGATCCCAGAGACTGGACCGGGCCCCTGATCCCAAAGACTGGACCGGGCCCCGATCCCAGAGACTGGACCGGGCCCTGATCCCGATCCCAGAGACTGGACCGGGCCCCGATCCCAGAAACTGGACCGGGCCCCGATCCCGATCCCAGAAACTGGACCGGGCCCCGATCCCGATCCCAGAGACTGGACCGGGCCCCGATCCCAGAGACTGGACCGGGCCCCGATCCCAGAGACTGGACCGGGCCCCGATCCCAGAGACTGGACCGGGCCCCGATCCCAGAGACTGGACCGGGCCCCGATCCCAGAAACTGGACCGGGCCCCGATCCCAGAGACTGGACCGGGCCCCGATCCCAGAGACTGGACCGGGCCCCGATCCCAAAGACTGGACCGGGCCCCGATCCCAAAGACTGGACCGGGCCCCGATCCCAAAGACTGGACCGGGCCCCGATCCCAAAGACTGGACCGGGTCCCGATCCCAAAGACTGGACCGGGTCCCGATCCCAGAGACTGGACCGGGCCCCGATCCCAGAGACTGGACCGGGCCCCGATCCCAGAGACTGGACCGGGCCCCGATCCCAGAGACTGGACCGGGCCCCGATCCCAGAGACTGGACCGGGCCCCGATCCCAGAGACTGGACCGGGCCCCGATCCCAGAGACTGGACCGGGCCCCGATCCCAGAGACTGGACCGGGCCCCGATCCCAGAGACTGGACCGGGCCCCGATCCCAGAGACTGGACCGGGCCCCGATCCCAGAGACTGGACCGGGCCCCGATCCCAAAGACTGGACCGGGCCCTGATCCCAAAGACTCATAAAAGGAAAAGACTGCTTGAGAGGCCGAAGTGCGGGCACCCCGACGAAACTACTTAAGAAAAAAAATAACCTGCCTCTCCCCTCCGTTCTATTAACAAACGTACAATTGGTAGGATAGTCTCTAACGGAGCTCATCCAGTTTATTCTCCAGTGATTGGTAGGATAGTCTCTAACGGAGCTCATCCAGTTTATTCTCCAGTGATTGGTAGGATAGTCTCTAACGGAGCTCATCCAGTTTATTCTCCAGTGATTGGTAGGATAGTCTCTAACGGAGCTCATCCAGTTTATTCTCCAGTGATTGGTAGGATAGTCTAACGGAGCTCATCTTCTGCACATCTATCACTCCAGTGTTTAATTGCTATATTGTAATTATTTCGCCACTATGGCCTATTTATTGCCTTACCTCCCTTATCTCACCTCATTTGCACTCACTGTATATATACTTTTTTCTATTGTATTATTGACTGTATGTTTGTTTATTCCATGTTTAACTCTGTGTTGTTGTTTGTGTCGAACTGCTTTGCTTTATTCTTGGCCAGGTCGCAGTTGTAAATGAGAACTTCTTCTCAACTGGCCTACCTGGTTAAATAAAGGTGAAATAATATATTTATTTTTGTTATATATAGTGCACTACTATAGACCAGAGCCCTATGGCACCCTATTCCCTATATAGTGCACTACTTTAGACCAGAGCCCTATGGAGCCCTATTCCCTATATAGTGCACTACTTTAGACCAGAGCCTTATGGAGCCCTATTCCCTATATAGTGCACTACTTTAGACCAGAGCCCTATGACTCCCTATTCCCTATATATAGTGCACTACTTTAGACCAGAGCCCTATGGAGCCCTATTCCCTATATAGTGCACTACTTTAGACCAGAGCCCTATGGAGCCCTATTCCCTATATAGTGCACTACTTTAAACCAGAGCCCTATTCCCTCTATAGTGCACTACTTTAAACCAGAGCCCTATGGCACCCTATTCCCTATATATAGTGCACTACTTTAGACCAGAGCCCTATGGCACCCTATTCCCTATATATAGTGCACTACTTTAGACCAGAGCCCTATTCCCTATATAGTGCACTACTTTAAACCAGAGCCCTATGGCACCCTATTCCCTATATAGTGCACTACTTTAGACCAGAGCCCTATTCCCTATATAGTGCACTACTTTAGACCAGGACCCTATGGCACCCTATTCCTATTCCTAATAATCTCCAGAGACACATCCTACAGAGCCTCAGGCAGTCTCCAGAGACACATCCTACAGGGCCTCAGGCAGTCTAATAATCTCCAGAGACACATCCTACAGACCCTCAGGGAGTCTAATAATCTCCAGAGACACATCCTACAGAGCCTCAGGGAGTCTAATAATCTCCAGAGACACATCCTACAGAGCCTCAGGGAGTCTAATCATCTCCAGATAGCATGTCTCCAGAGACACATCCTACAGACCCTCAGGGAGTCTAATCATCTCCAGAGACACATCCTACAGATCCTCAGGGAGTCTAATAATCTCCAGAGACACATCCTACAGAGCCTCAGGGAGTCTAATCATCTCCAGATAGCATGTCTCCAGAGACACATCCTATAGAGCCTCAGGGAGTCTAATAATCTCCAGAGACACATCCTACAGAGCCTCAGGGAGTCTAATCATCTCCAGAGACACATCCTACAGAGCCTCAGGGAGTCTAATAATCTCCAGAGACACATCCTACAGAGCCTCAGGCAGTCTAATAATCTCCAGAGACACATCCTACAGAGCCTCAGGGAGTCTAATAATCTCCAGAGACACATCCTACAGAGCCTCAGGGAGTCTAATCATCTCCAGAGACACATCCTACAGAGCCTCAGGGAGTCTAATAATCTCCAGATAGCATGTCTCCAGACACATCCTACAGACCCTCTGGGAGTCTCCAGAGACACATCCTACAGGGCCTCAGGCAGTCTAATAATCTCCAGAGACACATCCTACAGATCCTCAGGGAGTCTAATAATCTCCAGAGACACATCCTACAGACCCTCAGGGAGTCTAATAATCTCCAGAGACACATCCTACAGAGCCTCAGGCAGTCTAATAATGAGGGTCCTTTTTCCACATCAGCCTTTTACAAATGGACAAGTTGTTCACAGACTAAAGCTCTTTATTTTAAAACAAATTATATCTACAATCATAAATCAAACGGATACAGTTAAAAAGATACGGCATTAATCAATGGCGGATATTTGCATGATTGATGATTGTATTGATTAGGGTACTCACATCTCATAAAACAAACTGTTGTTTGACGATCATCAATACCCTGTGTCACAATGGCTCTGTTGTGACGACAACTAAATCAGCAGAGAGATGAGAGATGAGGTCAGGAGGGCTGAGGGGGAACAAAATGGTGGACTGAAACAGCCTTCATCATGAGGGAGGTCAGGAGGGCTGAGGGGGAACAACATGGTGGACTGAAACAATCTTCATCATGAGGGAGGTCAGGAGGGCTGAGGGGGAACAAAATGGTGGACTGAAACAGCCTTCATCATGAGGGAGGTCAGGAGGAACAACATGGTGGACTGAAACAATCTTCATCATGAGGGAGGTCAGGAGGGCTGAGGGGGAACAAAATGGTGGACTGAAACAGCCTTCATCATGAGGGAGGTCAGGAGGAACAACATGGTGGACTGAAACAATCTTCATCATGAGGGAGGTCAGGAGGGCTGAGGGGGAACAAAATGGTGGACTGAAACAGCCTTCATCATGAGGGAGGTCAGGAGGAACAACATGGTGGACTGAAACAATCTTCATCATGAGGGAGGTCAGGAGGGCTGAGGGGGAACAAAATGGTGGACTGAAACAGCCTTCATCATGAGGGAGGTCAGGAGGAACAACATGGTGGACTGAAACAATCTTCATCATGAGGGAGGTCAGGAGGGCTGAGGGGGAACAAAATGGTGGACTGAAACAGCCTTCATCATGAGGGAGGTCAGGAGGGCTGAGGGGGAACAACATGGTGGACTGAAACAGTCTTCATCATGAGGGAGGTCAGGAGGAACAAAATGGTGGACTGAAACAATCTTCATCATGAGGGAGGTCAGGAGGGCTGAGGGGGAACAAAATGGTGGACTGGACTTGGGGTCTGGGAAACATTGGTAAAGGGGGGGGACAGGACTTGGGGTCTGGGAAACATTGGTAAAGGGGGGGACAGGACTTGGGAAACATTGGTAAAGGGGGGGACAGGACATGGGAAACATTGGTAAAGGGGGGGACAGGACATGGGAAACATTGGTAAAGGGGGGGACAGGACATTGGAAACATTGGTAAAGGGGGGGACAGGACATTGGAAACATTGGTAAAGGGGGGGACAGGACATTGGAAACATTGGTAAAGGGGGGGACAGGACATTGGAAACATTGGTAAGGGGGGGGACAGGACTTGGGGTCTGGGAAACATTGGTAAAGGGGGGGACAGGACATGGGAAACATTGGTAAAGGGGGGGACAGGACATTGGAAACATTGGTAAAGGGGGGGACAGGACTTGGGGTCTGGGAAACATTGGTAAAGGGGGGGACAGGACATTGGAAACATTGGTAAAGGGGGGGACAGGATATTGGAAACATTGGTAAAGGGGGGGACAGGACTTGGGGTCTGGGAAACATTGGTAAAGGGGGGGACAGGACATGGGAAACATTGGTAAAGGGGGGGACAGGACATTGGAAACATTGGTAAAGGGGGGGACAGGACTTGGGGTCTGGGAAACATTGGTAAAGGGGGGGACAGGACATGGGAAACATTGGTAAAGGGGGGGACAGGACATTGGAAACATTGGTAAAGGGGGGGACAGGACTTGGGGTCTGGGAAACATTGGTAAAGGGGGGGACAGGACATGGGAAACATTGGTAAAGGGGGGGACAGGACATTGGAAACATTGGTAAAGGGGGGGACAGTACTTGGGGACTGGGAAACATTGGTAAAGGGGGGGGACAGGACATGGGAAACATTGGTAAAGGGGGGGACAGGACATTGGAAACATTGGTAAAGGGGGGGACAGGACTTGGGGTCTGGGAAACATTGGTAATGGGGGGGACAGGACTTGGGGTCTGGGAAACATTGGTAATGGGGGGGACAGGACTTGGGGTCGGGAAACATTGGTAAACGGGGGGGACAGGACTTGGGGTCTGGGAAACATTGGTAAAGGGGGGGACAGGACTTGGAGTCTGGGAAACATTGGTAAAGGGGGGGACAGGACTTGGGGTCTGGGAAACATTGGTAAAGGGGGGGGGACAGGACTTGGGGTCTGGGGAACATTGGTAAAGGGGGGGACAGGACTTGGGGTCTGGGGAACATTGGTAATGGGGGGGGGCAGGACTTGGGGTCCGGGAAACATTGGTAATGGGGGGGACAGGACTTGGAGTCTGGGAAACATTGGTAAAGGGGGGGACAGGACTTGGGGTCTGGGAAACATTGGTAAAGGGGGGGTACAGGACTTGGGGTCTGGGGAACATTGGTAAAGGGGGGGACAGGACTTGGGGTCTGGGGAACATTGGTAATGGGGGGGGACAGGACTTGGGGTCTGGGAAACATTGGTAATGGGGGGGACAGGACTTGGGGTCGGGAAACATTGGTAAAGGGGGGGACAGGACTTGGGGTCTGGGAAACATTGGTAATGGGGGGGGGGGGGACAGGACTTGGGGTCTGGGAAACATTGGTAAAGGGGGGGACAGGACTTGGGAATCACTGTAGCAGCTCCTAAACAATTAGGAAAAACAACCAATGAGACAAAATACAAAGAAACAACAAAAATACATTTTTCAGCGTTTCGGATTAGCTAAATTCTGGTAGTACCTCCCCCGTTTCAATGTGTTTGTCCCATTTGAGTCTACTGAACATGGTCCAGGTCACATGGTCCAGGTCACATGGTCCAGGTCACATGGTCCAGGTCACATGGTCCAGGTCACATGGTCCAGGTCACATGGTCCAGGTCACCTGTTCAGTCTGTCGCATCAGGGGCATAGTTCAGGTGTCAGTTCAGTAGATAGACTCTATGTCCAGGCTGTTTAATACCAGTAGTGATGGTCTGTGTTCATTAGATAGACTCTATGTCCAGGCTGTTTAATACCAGTAGTGATGGTCTGTGTTCAGTAGATAGACTCTATGTCCAGGCTGTTTAATACCAGTAAGTGATGGTCTGTGTTCAGTAGACTCTATGTCCAGGCTGTTTAATACCAGTAAGTGATGGTCTGTGTTCAGTAGACTCAATGTCCAGGCTGTTTAATACCAGTAGTGATGGTCTGTGTTCATTAGATAGACTCTATGTCCAGGCTGTTTAATATCAGTAGTGATGGTCTGTGTTCAGTAGATAGACTCTATGTCCAGGCTGTTTAATACCAGTAGTGATGGTCTGTGTTCAGTAGATAGACTCCATGTCCAGGCTGTTTAATACCAGTAGTGATGGTCTGTGTTCAGTAGACTCCATGTCCAGGCTGTTTAATATCAGTAGTCAGTACACTTGGGTTGTGGCCAGAGGCAGGGAAGACCAGGACCGACCGACCATATTCAGCCCTAGTCTCTCTGTGTGGAGGACTGACCCAGATACAGACCCATATTCAGCCCTAGTCTCTCTGTGTGGAGGACTGACCCAGATACAGCCCTAGTCTCTCTGTGTGGAGGACAGACCCAGATACAGACCCATATTCAGCCCTAGTCTCTCTGTGTGGAGGACAGACCCAGATACAGACCCATATTCAGCCCTAGTCTCTCTGTCTGGAGGACTGACCCATATTCGGCCCTAGTCTCTCTGTGTGGAGGACAGACCCAGATACAGACCCATATTCAGCCCTAGTCTCTCTGTGTGGAGGACAGACCCAGATACAGACCCATATTCAGCCCTAGTCTCTCTGTGTGGAGGACAGACCCAGATACAGACCCATATTCGGCCCTAGTCTCTCTGTGTGGAGGACAGACCCAGATACAGACCCATATTCAGCCCTAGTCTCTCTGTGTGGAGGACAGACCCAGATACAGACCCATATTCAGCCCTAGTCTCTCTGTGTGGAGGACAGAAGTCTTAGTCCCCCTCCACTCTGTTGGTCTGTCTCAGCAGAGAGACAGGGACTTCAGGAGACGCCCTGTAGTGGGAATGGGGGGGGTACAGCTGTTCTCCATGATGTAAGTTACAGGTCACACCCCATCCTATCAGTCCAGAAGGTACCACCAAAACCCCCATGATGTGTCCAACGGTCCAGAGAGGTCCGGGGGTAACAGATGGTCCAGAGAGGTCCGGGGGTATCAGACGGTCCAGAGAGGTCCGGGGTATCAGACGGTCCAGAGAGGTCCGGGGTATCAGACGGGGAAGAGCTGTGTTTTGGGCTGCTCAGCCCTCAGACAGAGAACTCCACACCACTACGGCATGTACGTGTCATCAGTAGGCGCCGCAGACGCAGGCCGGTGAATGGGTTGAGCCAGAGGACGGAGGGCGGGCTTCCGAACACGGCCTTCATCCCCTCCCAGCGCACACGCCGCTCCCACCTCGGCTTCTCATTCTTCAGACGCTCGATCTCCTGGGAGACGAGACAAACAGACAGACATGAAGACAGGCACAGATCGACAGACAGACACAGATCGACATGAAGACAGACCGACAGACAGACAGGCACAGATCGACATGAAGACAGATCGACAGACAGACCGACAGACAGACACAGACAGACACAGATCGACAGATTGACAGACAGACACAGATCGACAGACAGACACAGACAGACACAGACAGACAGATCGACAGACAGACAATCCTTCAGCATACGAATAGCATCCTCTCCATTTAATCACCTGATTTGAAGAGCAACAGAAAGTAAACCCAGGGAAACAGCCAGTGAACCCTGGGAAACAGCCAGTAAACCCTGGGAAACAGCCAGTGAACCCTGGGAAACAGCCAGTGAACCCTGGGAAACAGCCAGTGAACCCTGGGAAACAGCCAGTGAACCCTGGGAAACAGCCAGTGAACCCTGGGAAACAGCCAGTGAACCCTGGGAAACAGCCAGTGAACCCTGGGAAACAGCCAGTGAACCCTGGGAAACAGCCAGTAAACCCTGGGAAACAGCCAGTAAACCCTGGGAAACAGCCAGTAAACCCTGGGAAACAGCCAGTAAACCCTGGGAAACAGCCAGTAAACCCTGGGAAACAGCCAGTAAACCCTGGGAAACAGCCAGTAAACCCTGGGAAACAGCCAGTAAACCCTGGGAAACAGCCAGTAAACCCTGGGAAACAGCCAGTAAACCCTGGGAAACAGCCAGTAAACCCTGGGAAACAGCCAGTGAACCCTGGGAAACAGCCAGTGAACCCTGGGAAACAGCCAGTGAACCCTGGGAAACAGCCAGTGAACCCTGGGAAACAGCCAGTGAACCATCCAATGACAGAGATGGTATAGATATCTATAGATACCGTTGAATGAGGTTCACTGTTCCTGTAAACCAGTGGTGGAAAGAACTGACAGTTGAAGTCGGAAGTTTACATACACCTTAACCAAATACATTTAAACTCAGTTTTTCACAATTCCTGACATTTAATCCTAGTAAAAATTCCCCGTCTTAGGTCAGTTAGGATCACCACTTTATTTTAAGAATGTGAAATGTCAGAATAATAGTAGAGAATTTTTTTTATTTCAGCTTTTATTTCCTTCATCACATTCCCAGTGGGTCAGAAGTTTACATACACTCAATTAGTATTTGGTCACGTTGCCTTTAAATGGTTTAACTTGGGTCAAACGTTTCGGGTAGCCTTCCACAAACTTCCCACAATAAGTTGGGTGAATTTTGGCCCATTCCTCCTGACAGAGCTGGTGTAACTGAGTCAGGTTTGTAGGCCTCCTTGCTCGCACACGCTTTTTTCAGTTCTGCCCACAAATTTTCTATAGGATTGAGGTCAGGGCTTTATGGTGGCCACTCCAATACCTTGTCTTTGTTGTCCTTAAGCCGTTTTGCCACAACTTTGGAAGTATGCTTGGGGTCATTGTCCATTTGGAAGACCCATTTGCGACCAAGCTTTAACTTCCTGACTGATTTCTTGAGATGTTGCTTCAATATATCCACATAATTTTCCATCCTCATGATGCCATCTATTTTGTGAAGTGCACCAGTCCCTCCTGCAGCAAAGCACCCCCACAACATGATGCTGCCACCCCCGTGCTTCACGGTTGGGATTGTGTTCTTCGGCTTGCAAGACTCCCCCCTTTTCCTCCAAACATAACAATGGTCATTATGGCCAAACAGCTCTATTTGTGTTTCATCAGACCAGAGGACATTTCCCCAAAAAGTACGATCTTTGTCCCCATGTGCAGTTGCAAACCATAGTCTGGCTTTTTTTATGGCGGTTTTGGAGCAGTGGCTTCTTCCTTGCTGAGCGGCCTTTCAGGTTATGTCGATATAGGACTAGTTTTACTGTGGATATAGATACTTTTGTACCTGTTTCCTCCAGCATCTTCACAAGGTCCTTTGCTGTGGTTCTGGGATTGATTTGCTCTTTTCTCACCAAAGTACGTTAATCTCTAGGAGACAGAACCCGTCTCCTTCCTGAGCGGTATGACGGCTGCGTGGTCCCATGGTGTTTATACTTGCGTACTATTGTTTGTACAGATGAACGTGGTACCGTCAGGCGTTTGGAAATTGCTCCCAAGGATGAACCAGACTTATGGAGGTCTACACAATTTTTTTGTCTTAGGTCTTGGCTGATTTCTTTAGATTTTCCCATGATGTCAAGCAAAGAGGCACTGAGTTTGATGGTAGGCCTTGAAATACATCCACAGGTACACCTCCAATTGACACAAATTATGTCAATTAGCCTATCAGAAGCTTCTAAAGCCATGACATAATTTTCTGGAATTTTCCAAGCTGTTTAAAGGCACAGTCAACTTAGTGTGTGTACACTTCTGACCCACTGGAATTGTGAAACAGTGAATTATAAGTGAAATAACCGGTAAACAATTGTTGGAAAAATGACTTGTGTCACAAAGTAGATGTCCTAACCAACTTGCCAAAACTAGTTTGTTAACAAGAAATTTGTGGAGTGGTTGAAAAACCGAGTTTTAATGACTCCAACCTAAGTGTATGTAAACTTCCGACTTCAACAGTACTTGTACATTTACTTTCGATACGTAAGTATATTTAAAACCAAATACTTTTACCCAAGTAGTATTTTACTGGGTGACTTTCACTTTTACTTGAGTCATTATCTATTAAAGTATCTTTACTTTTACTCAAGTATGACAATTGAGTATTTTTTCCACCACTGCTGTTAACCTTAAAGTGTTCCTTTAAGTGGTGGCGACCACAGTGTGTGGCGTGCTCGGTGTGTGACGACCAGTGTGTGGCGCGCTCGGTGTGTGGCGCGCTCGGTGTGTGACGACCACAGTGTGTGGCGCGCTCGGTGTGTGACGACCAGTGTGTGGCGCGCTCGGTGTGTGGCGCGCTCGGTGTGTGACGACCACAGTGTGTGGCTTGCTCGGTGTCTCACCGTCTCGTCGTTGCAGATGGAGTGTATCTGCGTTCCGAACATCACCACGGTGAAGGTGAGGAAGAGGAAGGCCTCCAGACAGAGGAAGATCATCAGCATCACCGCCACAGGAGGAGAGAAGTCAGTGCATTCTGGGAGATGGAGTTGTGGGACAGGAGGAGGGGTGTCATTATTTTGACAGAGGAGGAGAGGTGTCTTTATTTTGACAGGAGGAGGAGAGGGGTGTCATTATTTTGACAGGAGGAGGGGTGTCATTATTTTGACAGAGGAGGAGAGGGGTGTCATTATTTTGACAGAGAATGAGAGGTGTCATTATTTTAACAGAGGAGGAGAGGTGTCATTATTTTAACAGAGGAGGAGAGGTGTCATTATTTTAACAGAGGAGGAGAGAGGTGTCATTATTTTGACAGAGGAGGAGGTGTGTCATTATTTTGACAGAGGAGGGGTGTCATTATTTTGACAGGAGGAGGGGTGTCATTATTTTGACAGGAGGAGGGGTGTCATTATTTTGACAGGAGGAGGGGTGTCATTATTTTGACAGGAGGAGGGGTGTCATTATTTTGACAGGAGGAGGGGTGTCATTATTTTGACAGAGGAGGAGAGGGGTGTCATTATTTTGACAGAGGAGGAGGGGGGTGTCATTATTTTGACAGGAGGAGGGGTGTCATTATTTTGACAGGAGGAGGGGTGTCATTATTTTGACAGAGGAGGAGGGGTGTCATTATTTTGACAGGAGGAGGGGTGCCATTATTTTGACAGAGGAGAGGGGTGTCATTATTTTGACAGAGGAGGAGAGGGGGTGTCATTATTTTGAGAGAGGAGAGGGGTGTCATTATTTTGACAGGAGAGAGGGGTGTCATTATTTTGAGAGAGGAGAGGGGTGTCATTATTTTGACAGGAGAGAGGGGTGTCATTATTTTGACAGAGGAGGAGAGGGGTGTCATTATTTTGACAGAGGAGGAGAGGGGTGTCATTATTTTGACAGAGGAGGAGAGGGGTGTCATTATTTTGACAGAGGAGGAGAGGGGTGTCATTATTTTGACAGAGGAGGAGGGGTGTCATAATTTTGACAGAGGAGGAGAGGGGTGTCATTATTTTATCCTCTGATTATAAAGGTTCTATTAACATTTAGAATAATTTAGAATCAAATGTATCATCATCACTTTCATAATTACTATAATCTTCAATATCATCATTATTATAAACATCACCATCATCATTATTATCATCATCATCATCAACATTAATATCATCATTATTATAAACATCATCATATCATCCATCATTCTCATCATCATCATCATTATCATCAATCATTCTCATCGCCATCATTATCATTATTTCATCATCATCAACATTAATATCATCATCATCATATCCAAGATGGCGTAGCAGTCATGCATCTTCGTCTTGTCCCGTGTATATATATTTTTCCTTTCCATTTTCTTCACATTTATTTTTTTAAATATTTTTTAAACCTCAACTCCAATATACTCTCCTGCAACCCTCCTCACCCAATGTGGTATGGATCTGCTATTTCCATTACTTAAGAAACCGGAACCCCCAACAGAAGCTAGCCAGCTAACTAGCTACCAGTCAGCTAGCCACTGCTAGCGGTCATTAGCTAACCTTTAGCCCGGACAACTCCTGCCAGTCTGCACAGCGCAATTCAAACCAGAGCACACTGGGCTCTTCTTCCCCACATCTACTGATTCCTACCGCAAGCTCTGAACCTTCTCACCTGGATCATCGCAGCTAGCTAGCTGCTATCCGAGTGGCTACTCCCTGGCTAACGTCTCTGTCCCGAAGAAAGCACCAATTAGCCTGTAGCTAGCTAGCTGCTATCCGAGTGGCTACTCCCTGGCTAACGTCTCTGTCCCGAAGAAAGCAACAATTAGCCTGTAGCTAGCTAGCTGCTATCCGAGTGGCTACTCCCTGGCTAACGTCTCTGTCCCGAAGAAAGCACCAATTAGCCTGTAGCTAGCTAGCTGCTATCCGAGTGGCTACTCCCTGGCTAACGTCTCTGTCCCGAAGAAAGCACCAATTAGCCTGTAGCTAGCTAGCTGCTATCCAAGTGGCTACCCCCTGGCTAACGTCTCTGTCCCGAAGAAAGCACCAATTAGCCTGTAGCTAGCTAGCTGCTATCCGAGTGGCTACTCCCTGGCTAACGTCTCTGTCCCGAAGAAAGCACCAATTAGCCTGTAGCTAGCTAGCTGCTATCCGAGTGGCTACCCCCTGGCTAACGTCTCTGTCCCGAAGAAAGCACCAATTAGCCTGGAGCTAGCCTGTGCTAGGCCCATCTCCCGGCAAGCTGAAGGGGTCCATCAGCCACTACTTGGGATACAATGCCAATTGGCCTGGACCCCTTTTACTGCCGATACGGAGCCCTGCCGATCCTTCACAACTGGTCTACCGACGTAATCCGGCCGAGGGCGTTTTCAACAGGCCCCTCCATCACGACGTCCCCTGAATGCCCACCCACTAGCCCCGGCCCGCAAGCTGTCCAGAGCATATCGGACTGTTAGCTAAAGAGGTCCATCAGCCAATTTCCTTGGGCTACCTATTTTGCCAATTGGCCTGGACCCTTTAATTACACGGAGCCCTGCCGATCCGTCACGACTGTTCTGCCGACGTAACCGTCCGAGGGAGCTACAACAGACTCTTCCGTCGCGACGTCCCCCTAAGGCCCTTCTGCTAGCCCCGGCCCGCTAGCTGTCCGAATCGCTGTGTCTCCAGCCCACCTAGCTACTCACTAGACCCCATGATCTCTCAGCTACGCATCCCTAATGTCAATATGCCTTGTCCATTGCTATTTTGGTTAGTGATTATTGTCTTATTTCACTGTAGGGCCTCCAGCCCTGCTCAATATGCCTTAGCTAACCCTTTTGTTCCACCTCCCACACATGAGGTGACCTCACCTGGTTTAAATGGTGTCTCTAGAGACAATACCTCTCTCATCGTCACTCAATGCCTAGGTTTACCTCTACTGTATTCACGTCCTACCATACCCTTGTCTGTACATTATGCCTTGAGTCTATTCTTCCGTGCCCAGAAACCTGCTCCTTTTACTCTCTGTTCCGAACGTACTAGATGACCAGTTCTTATAGTCTTAGCCGTACCCTTATCCTACAGTAGCCTACCATTACACTAAACATAGAAACACAGTAACCTACAACAGTGAATGAAGAAGTAAACAGTAGCCTACCACAGTGAATGTAGAAGTAAACAGTAGCCTACCACAGTGAATGTAGAAGTAAACAGTAGCCTACCACAGTGAACGTAGACGTAAACAGTAGCCTACCACAGTGAATGTAGAAGTAAACAGTAGCCTACCACAGTGAACGTAGAAGTAAACAGTAGCCTACCATTCCACTGGTCGTGGACACAGCTGTAGAACTGTAGGAAACTGAGGCAGAGGGCGTAGACCGAGATCAGAGCTATGTACATCTGGAGGGAGGAGAGAGGGGAGGAGGAGAGAAGGGGGGAGTAGGGAAGGAGAGAGTAGGGAAGGAGAGAGTAGGGAAGGAGAGAGTAGGGAAGGAGAGAGGGAGAGAAGGAGAGAGGGTAATGATGGAGTCAGAGAAAGGAGAGGGATGGGGGAAGGAGGTAAAGAGAGAGAGAGGAAACAGGAGAGAGTATAAAGGGGAAAGTGAGCGGGAGGAAGAGAAAGAGAGAGAGAGGAAAACAGAAAGAGAGGTGGAGAGGAAGAGGGGGAGAGAGAAAAACAGTGAATAAAAGGTTATTACCCACACAGACGCTGGGAGAGATAAACATCACTCGCTGGACATTAATGTAAGCAATAGTCAGACACCACAACTACACCATCACTCTAGTCATCGCTCTAGTTTGTAGCCTGCTGAAGGTCCTTTTGCATGGCTCTGGCAGTGCTCCTCCTTGCACAAAGGCGGAGGTAGCGGTCCTGCTGCTGGGTTGTTGCCCTCCTACGGCCTCCTCCACGTCTCCTGATGTACTGGCCTGTCTCCTGGTAGCGCCTCCATGCTCTGGACACTACGCTGACAGACACAGCAAACCTTCTTGCAACAGCTCACATTGATGTGCCATCCTGGATGAGCTGCACTACCTGAGCCACTTGTGTGGGTTGTAGACTCCGTCTCATGCTACCACTAGAGTGAAAGCACCGCCAGCATTCAAAAGTGACCAAAACATCAGCCAGGAAGCATAGGAACTGAGAAGTGGTCTGTGGTCACCACCTGCAGAACCACTCCTTTATTGGGGGTGTCTTGCTAATTGCCTATAATTTCCACATTTTGTCTATTCCATTTGCACAACAGCATGTGAAATTTATTGTCAGTCAGTGTTGCTTCCTAAGTGGACAGTTTGATTTCACAGAAGTGTGATTGACTTGGAGTTACATTGTGTTGTTTAAGTGTTCCCTTTATTTTTTTGAGCAGTGTAATAAGGTACAGTCAGGACTCCTCCTACACTGAGGTATGGTAGGACTTGACATCAG
Source organism: Salvelinus fontinalis (assembly GCF_029448725.1). Classification (NCBI taxonomy): domain Eukaryota; kingdom Metazoa; phylum Chordata; class Actinopteri; order Salmoniformes; family Salmonidae; genus Salvelinus; species Salvelinus fontinalis. The sequence continues at coordinate 86,943,944 of NC_074668.1, forward strand.
GTACAGTCAGGACTCCTCCTACACTGAGGTATGGTAGGACTTGACATCAGGTACAGTCAGGACTCCTCCTACACTGAGGTACGGTAGGACTTGACAGAAGGTACAGTCAGGACTCCTCCTACACTGAGGTATGGTAGGACTTGACATCAGGTACAGTCAGGACTCCTCCTACTCTGAGGTATGGTAGGACTTGACATAATAAGGTACAGTCAGGACTCCTCCTACACTGAGGTATGGTAGGACTTGACATAATGAGGTACAGTCAGGACCCCTCCTACACTGAGGTACGGTAGGACTTGACATCAGGTACAGTCAGGACTCCTCCTACACTGAGGTACGGTAGGACTTGACATCAGGTACAGTCAGGACTCCTCCTACACTGAGGTATGGTAGGACTTGACATAATAAGGTACAGTCAGGACTCCTCCTACACTGAGGTATGGTAGGACTTGACAACAGGTACAGTCAGGACTCCTCCTACACTGAGGTACGGTAGGACTTGACATCAGGTACAGTCAGGACTCCTCCTACACTGAGGTATGGTAGGACTTGACATCAGGTACAGTCAGGACTCCTCCTACTCTGAGGTACGGTAAGACTTGACATCAGGTACAGTCAGGACCCCTCCTACTCTGAGGTATGGTAGGACTTGACATCAGGTACAGTCAGGACTCCTCCTACTCTGAGGTATGGTAGGACTTGACATCAGGTACAGTCAGGACTCCTCCTACTCTGAGGTACGGTAGGACTTGACATAATGAGGTACAGTCAGGACTCCTCCTACTCTGAGGTATGGTAGGACTTGACATCAGGTACAGTCAGGACTCCCCCTACTCTGAGGTACGGTAGGACTTGACATCAGGTACTTACAGTGAAGAGGACAAAGAAGCGCTGGTTCTTCTCCCCGACACAGTTGTTGACCCAGGGACAGTGGTGGTCCATCTTACGGATACATCGCTTACAGATGCTACAGGCGAGGAGAGGGGAGATGGGAAACCTACATTAATTCCTTTGACAAAGACCCTGGTAGAAATGTGTGATTACATGACTGTACAACCGTACAAACTTCCAGGTGACAGGAGCCAATACAAGCAGTGACACAATGTATTAGACGGTAAAGACACGTTGAACCTCACTAGAAGGAGTCATGGACATTAACTAGTGAAGCTATTGGCCTAACCAGTGTTTAGATGGTGTGTGTGTGTGTGGTGTGTGGTGTGTGTGTGTTGTGTGTTGTGTGTTGTGTGGTGTGTGGTGTGTGGTGTGTGGTGTGTGGTGTGTGGTGTGTGGTGTGTGTGGTGTGTGTGTGTGTGTGTGTGTGTGTGTGTGTGTGTGTGTGTGTGTGTGTGTGTGTGTGTGTGTGTGTGTGTGTGTGTGTGTGTGTATAAAGGCGTCAGCATGCTTTAGTGTGAACTCGACTAGTGTTCTCACATACTTCAGAATAAACCACCAATAGTACTGTTTGTCCATTTGGAGACGCCGTAGCCAGTATCCACTTCCTCTAAAAAGTCAGAACGAATAGAAGATAACTCATAAATTGACGGTTTTGTCGAGGAGATCTTAGTCGCACGATTTTACATCCAACGAAGACGTTTCGTATTTATCACGTGTTTTGTTTTCGAAAGAAACCTATTAGTCTCCTTGAATACTGCATATGAACACGATATCTTTAAAATACTCTATCCCATAGTTGACCGACTAGATTTTTCCCCTTTTTTTGAATGAAATTGGTTCAAAATAAGTTATATATTTTTTTAACAACAAACACAAACACTTCAATAACAATAACAATAACAACAAACACTTCCTGTTGTCCAATCACTGACGAAGGGGTGGAGACCTTAATTACTGACCATTTCATAGTTTTGATGTCTTAACCATTCTTCTACAATGTAGAAAAAAAGAATACAAAATAAAAGAAAAACCCTTGAATGAGTAGGTGTTTCGGGTGGGAAGCATGCAGACACCTTATATCCCTCATCTGCAGTGGTGAGCCCTCTGTGTCTAGATGTGTATCTATACCATCTCTGTCATGGTGTCTACCTGCAGTGGTGAGCCCTCTGTGTCTAGATGTGTATCTATAGATATCTATACCATCTCTGTCATGGTGTCTACCTGCAGTGGTGAGCCCTCTGTGTCTAGATGTGATGTGTATCTATAGATATCTATACCATCTCTGTCATGGTGTCTACCTGCAGTGGTGAGCCCTCTGTGTCTAGATGTGATGTGTATCTATAGATATCTATACCATCTCTGTCATGGTGTCTACCTGCAGTGGTGAGCCCTCTGTGTCTAGATGTGTATCTATAGATATCTATACCATCTCTGTCATGGTGTCTACCTGCAGTGGTGAGCCCTCTGTGTCTAGATGTGATGTGTATCTATAGATATCTATACCATCTCTGTCATGGTGTCTACCTGCAGTGGTGAGCCCTCTGTGTCTAGATGTGTATCTATAGATATCTATACCATCTCTGTCATGGTGTCTACCTGCAGTGGTGAGCCCTCTGTGTCTAGATGTGTATCTATAGATATCTATACCATCTCTGTCATGGTGTCTACCTGCAGTGGTGAGCCCTCTGTGTCTAGATGTGATGTGTATCTATAGATATCTATACCATCTCTGTCATGGTGTCTACCTGCAGTGGTGAGCCCTCTGTGTCTAGATGTGTATCTATAGATATCTATACCATCTCTGTCATGGTGTCTACCTGCAGTGGTGAGCCCTCTGTGTCTAGATGTGATGTGTATCTATAGATATCTATACCATCTCTGTCATGGTGTCTACCTGCAGTGGTGAGCCCTCTGTGTCTAGATGTGATGTGTATCTATAGATTCTATACCATCTCTGTCATGGTGTCTACCTGCAGTGGTGAGCACTCTGTGTCTAGATGTGATGTGTATCTATAGATATCTATACCATCTCTGTCATGGTGTCTACCTGCAGTGGTGAGCCCTCTGTGTCTAGATGTGATGTGTATCTATAGATATCTATACCATCTCTGTCATGGTGTCTACCTGCAGTGGTGAGCCCTCTGTGTCTAGATGTGTATCTATAGATATCTATACCATCTCTGTCATGGTGTCTACCTGCAGTGGTGAGCCCTCTGTGTCTAGATGTGTATCTATAGATATCTATACCATCTCTGTCATGGTGTCTACCTGCAGTGGTGAGCCCTCTGTGTCTAGATGTGTATCTATAGATATCTATACCATCTCTGTCATGGTGTCTACCTGCAGTGATGAGCCCTCTGTGTCTAGATGTGATGTGTATCTATAGATATATATACCATCTCTGTCATGGTGTCTACCTGCAGTGGTGAGCCCTCTGTGTCTAGATGTGATGTGTATCTATAGATATCTATACCATCTCTGTCATGGTGTCTACCTGCAGTGGTGAGTCCTCTGTGTCTAGATGTGATGTGTATCTATAGATATCTATACCATCTCTGTCATGGTGTCTACCTGCAGTGGTGAGCCCTCTGTGTCTAGATGTGTATCTATAGATATCTATACCATCTCTGTCATGGTGTCTACCTGCAGTGGTGAGCCCTCTGTGTCTAGATGTGATGTGTATCTATAGATATCTATACCATCTCTGTCATGGTGTCTACCTGCAGTGGTGAGTCCTCTGTGTCTAGATGTGATGTGTATCTATAGATATCTATACCATCTCTGTCATGGTGTCTACCTGCAGTGGTGAGCCCTCTGTGTCTAGATGTGTATCTATAGATATCTATACCATCTCTGTCATGGTGTCTACCTGCAGTGGTGAGCCCTCTGTGTCTAGATGTGTATCTATAGATATCTATACCATCTCTGTCATGGTGTCTACCTGCAGTGATGAGCCCTCTGTGTCTAGATGTGTATCTATACCATCTCTGTCATGGTGTCTACCTGCAGTGGTGAGCCCTCTGTGTCTAGATGTGATGTGTATCTATAGATATCTATACCATCTCTGTCATGGTGTCTACCTGCAGTGGTGAGTCCTCTGTGTCTTGATGTGTATCTATAGATATCTATACCATCTCTGTCATGGTGTCTACCTGCAGTGGTGAGCCCTCTGTGTCTAGATGTGTATCTATAGATATCTATACCATCTCTGTCATGGTGTCTACCTGCAGTGGTGAGCCCTCTGTGTCTAGATGTGTATCTATAGATATCTATACCATCTCTGTCATGGTGTCTACCTGCAGTGGTGAGCCCTCTGTGTCTAGATGTGATGTGTATCTATAGATATCTATACCATCTCTGTCATGGTGTCTACCTGCAGTGGTGAGCCCTCTGTGTCTAGATGTGTATCTATAGATATCTATACCATCTCTGCCATGGTGTCTACCTGCAGTGGTGAGCCCTCTGTGTCTAGATGTGTATCTATAGATATCTATACCATCTCTGTCATGGTGTCTACCTGCAGTGGTGAGCCCTCTGTGTCTAGATGTGATGTGTATCTATAGATATCTATACCATCTCTGTCATGGTGTCTACCTGCAGTGGTGAGCCCTCTGTGGCTTGATGCTGCAGCACTTGGGACATTTATAGATGACCTCTCCAGGTTTCAGCTGCAGACTGTCCATGTACTCTTTGGTGGCGTTGCCCTTAGGAACCGCCCCCTGATGGGAGGAGTTAGACGACATCAGAACAGGACGGACCCAAAGCAGCTTCAGAGGTTAATCAATACATGAAACAATATAGTCTTTACCCTGAGGAGAGGACACATCAATCTATATAGTCTTTACCCTGAGGAGACATCAATCTATATAGTCTTTACCCTGAGGACACATCAATCTATATAGTCTTTACCCTGAGGAGAGGAGACATCAATCTATATAGTCTTTACCCTGAGGAGAGGAGACATCAATCTATATAGTCTTTACCCTGAGGACACATCAATCTATATAGTCTTTACCCTGAGGAGAGGAGACATCAATCTATATAGTCTTTACCCAGAGGACACATCAATCTATATAGTCTTTACCCTGAGGAGAGGAGACATCAATCTATATAGTCTTTACCCTGAGGACACATCAATCTATATAGTCTTTACCCTGAGGAGAGGAGACATCAATCTATATAGTCTTTATCCTGAGGAGACATCAATCTATATAGTCTTTACCCTGAGGACACATCAATCTATATAGTCTTTACCCTGAGGAGAGGACACATCAATCTATATAGTCTTTACCCTGAGGAGAGGAGACATCAATCTATATAGTCTTTACCCTGAGGAGAGGAGACATCAATCTATATAGTCTTTACCCTGAGGAGAGGAGACATCAATCTATATAGTCTTTACCCTGAGTAGAGGACACATCAATCTATATAGTCTTTACCCTGAGGAGAGGACACATCAATCTATATAGTCTTTACCCTGAGTAGAGGACACATCAATCTATATAGTCTTTACCCTGAGGAGAGGAGACATCAATCTATATAGTCTTTATCCTGAGGAGACATCAATCTATATAGTCTTTACCCTGAGAACACATCGATCTATATAGTCTTTATCCTGAGGAGACATCAATCTATATAGTCTTTACCCTGAGGACACATCAATCTATATAGTCTTTACCCTGAGGAGAGGAGACATCAATCTATATAGTCTTTACCCTGAGGAGAGGAGACATCAATCTATATAGTCTTTACCCTGAGGACACATCAATCTATATAGTCTTTACCCTGAGGAGACATCAATCTATATAGTCTTTACCCTGAGGAGACATCAATCTATATAGTCTTTACCCTGAGGAGAGGAGACATCAATCTATATAGTCTTTACCCTGAGGAGAGGAGACATCATCTATATAGTCTTTACCCTGAGGAGACATCAATCTATATAGTCTTTCCCCTGAGGAGAGGACACATCAATCTATATAGTCTTTACCCTGAGGAGACATCAATCTATATAGTCTTTACCCTGAGGACACATCAATCTATATAGTCTTTACCCTGAGGAGAGGAAACATCAATCTATATAGTCTTTACCCTGAGGACACATCAATCTATATAGTCTTTACCCTGAGGAGAGGAGACATCAATCTATATAGTCTTTACCCTGAGGAGACATCAATCTATATAGTCTTTACCCTGAGGAGAGGAGACATCTATCTATATAGTCTTTACCCTGAGGAGAGGACACGTCAATATATATAGTCTTTACCCTGAGGAGAGGAGACATCAATCTATATAGTCTTTACCCTGAGGAGAGGAGACATCAATCTATATAGTCTTTACCCTGAGGAGAGGAGACATCAATCTATATAGTCTTTACCCAGAGGACACATCAATCTATATAGTCTTTACCCTGAGGAGAGGAGACATCAATCTATATAGTCTTTACCCTGAGGAGACATCAATCTATATAGTCTTTACCCTGAGGACACATCAATCTATATAGTCTTTACCCTGAGGAGAGGAGACATCAATCTATATAGTCTTTACCCTGAGGAGAGGACACATCAATCTATATAGTCTTTACCCTGAGGAGAGGAGACATCAATCTATATAGTCTTTACCCTGAGGAGACATCAATCTATATAGTCTTTACCCTGAGGAGAGGAGACATCAATCTATATAGTCTTTACCCTGAGGAGAGGAGACATCAATCTATATAGTCTTTACCCTGAGGAGAGGAGACATCAATCTATATAGTCTTTACCCTGAGGAGAGGAGACATCAATCTATATAGTCTTTACCCTGAGGACACATCAATCTATATAGTCTTTACCCTGAGGACACATCAATCTATATAGTCTTTACCCTGAGGACACATCAATCTATATAGTCTTTACCCTGAGGAGAGGAGACATCAATCTATATAGTCTTTACCCTGAGGAGAGGAGACATCAATCTATATAGTCTTTACCCTGAGGAGAGGAGACATCAATCTATATAGTCTTTACCCTGAGGAGAGGAGACATCAATCTATATAGTCTTTACCCTGAGGAGAGGAGACATCAATCTATATAGTCTTTACCCTGAGGAGAGGAGACATCAATCTATATAGTCTTTACCCTGAGGAGAGGAAACATCAATCTATATAGTCTTTACCCTGAGGAGAGGAGACATCAATCTATATAGTCTTTACCCTGAGGAGAGGAGACATCAATCTATATAGTCTTTACCCTGAGGAGAGGAGACATCAATCTATATAGTCTTTACCCTGAGGAGAGGAGACATCAATCTATATAGTCTTTACCCTGAGGACACATCAATCTATATAGTCTTTACCCTGAGGAGAGGAGACATCAATCTATATAGTCTTTACCCTGAGGAAAGGAGACATCAATCTATATAGTCTTTACCCTGAGGACACATCAATCTATATAGTCTTTACCCTGAGGACACATCAATCTATATAGTCTTTACCCTGAGGAGACATCAATCTATATAGTCTTTACCCTGAGGAGAGGAGACATCAATCTATATAGTCTTTACCCTGAGGAGAGGAGACATCAATCTATATAGTCTTTACCCTGAGGAGAGGAGACATCAATCTATATAGTCTTTACCCTGAGGACACATCAATCTATATAGTCTTTACCCTGAGGAGAGGAGACATCAATCTATATAGTCTTTACCCTGAGGAAAGGAGACATCAATCTATATAGTCTTTACCCTGAGGACACATCAATCTATATAGTCTTTACCCTGAGGACACATCAATCTATATAGTCTTTACCCTGAGGAGACATCAATCTATATAGTCTTTACCCTGAGGAGAGGACACATCAATCTATATAGTCTTTACCCTGAGGACACATCAATCTATATAGTCTTTACCCTGAGGAGAGGAGACATCAATCTATATAGTCTTTACCCTGAGGAGACATCAATCTATATAGTCTTTACCCTGAGGAGAGGACACATCAATCTATATAGTCTTTACCCTGAGGAGACATCAATCTATATAGTCTTTACCCTGAGGAGACATCAATCTATATAGTCTTTACCCTGAGGAGAGGACACATCAATCTATATAGTCTTTACCCTGAGGAGACATCAATCTATATAGTCTTTATCCTGAGGAGAGGAGACATCAATCTATATAGTCTTTACCCTGAGGACACATCAATCTATATAGTCTTTACCCTGAGGACACATCAATCTATATAGTCTTTACCCTGAGGAGAGGACACATCAATCTATATAGTCTTTACCCTGAGGAGACATCAATCTATATAGTCTTTACCCTGAGGAGAGGACACATCAATCTATATAGTCTTTACCCTGAGGAGAGGAGACATCAATCTATATAGTCTTTACCCTGAGGAGAGGAGACATCAATCTATATAGTCTTTATCCTGAGGACACATCAATCTATATAGTCTTTACCCTGAGGAAAGGAGACATCAATCTATATAGTCTTTACCCTGAGGAGAGGACACATCAATCTATATAGTCTTTACCCTGAGGACACATCAATCTATATAGTCTTTACCCTGAGGAGACATCAATCTATATAGTCTTTACCCTGAGGAGAGGAGACATCAATCTATATAGTCTTTACCCTGAGGAGAGGACACATCAATCTATATAGTCTTTACCCTGAGGAGACATCAATCTATATAGTCTTTACCCTGAGGAGAGAAGACATCAATCTATATAGTCTTTACCCTGAGGAGAGGAGACATCAATCTATATAGTCTTTACCCTGAGGAGAGGACACATCAATCTATATAGTCTTTACCCTGAGGACACATCAATCTATATAGTCTTTACCCTGAGGACACATCAATCTATATAGTCTTTACCCTGAGGACACATCAATCTATATAGTCTTTACCCTGAGGACACATCAATCTATATAGTCTTTACCCTGAGGAGAGGAGACATCAATCTATATAGTCTTTACCCTGAGGAGAGGAGACATCAATCTATATAGTCTTTACCCTGAGGAGAGGAGACATCAATCTATATAGTCTTTACCCTGAGGAGAGGACACATCAATCTATATAGTCTTTACCCTGAGGAGACATCAATCTATATAGTCTTTACCCTGAGGAGAGGAGACATCAATCTATATAGTCTTTACCCTGAGGACACATCAATCTATATAGTCTTTACCCTGAGGAGAGGAGACATCAATCTATATAGTCTTTACCCTGAGGAGAGGACACATCAATCTATATAGTCTTTACCCTGAGGAGAGGACACATCAATCTATATAGTCTTTACCCTGAGAGGAGACATCAGCGTATAGTCCCGTCTTGTCTCGCCTTCCTTCCCCCCGTCTTGTCTCGCCTTCCTTCCCCCCGTCTTGTCTCGCCTTCCTTCCCCCCGTCTTGTCTCTCCTTCCTCCACGTCTCTCCTTCCTCCCCCCGTCTCTCCCCCCCCCCCCCGTCTCTCCTTCCTCCCCCCGTCTCTCCTCTCCTTCCTCCCCTTCCCTCCTTCCTCCCTCCCTCCCTCCCCTTCCTCCCCCCGTCTCTCCTTCCTCCCCCCGTCTCTCCTTCCTCCCCCCGTCTCTCCTCTCCTTCCTCCCCTTTCGTCTGCTCCCTCCCTCCCCTTCCCTCCCCGTCTCTCCTTCCTCCCCCCGTCTCTCCTTCCTCCCCTTCCGTCTGCTCCCTCCCTCCCCTTCCCCCCCGTCTCTCCTTCCTCCCCCCGTCCTCCCCCCGTCTCTCCTCTCCTTCCTCCCCTTCCCTCCTTCCTCCCTCCCTCCCTCCCTCCCCTTCCTCCCCCCGTCTCTCCTTCCTCCCCCCGTCTCTCCTTCCTCCCCTTCCGTCTGCTCCCTCCCTCCCCTTCCCTCCCAGTCTCTCCTTCCTCCCCCAGTCTCTCCTTCCTCCCCCAGTCTCTCCTTCCTCCCCCAGTCTCTCCTTCCTCCCCACCCCCTCCAGCTTCTCACCGGGTCTGACAGCATGGCACGTAGATGCGAGGCCAGCGCCATGACGGCCAGGAAGTTAAACAGCGCTCCGTTGATCACGGAGTACCACAAGCTCTTGTTTGGCAGCAGCATCACCAGATTGACCACAAAGTCAGCGTAGAGGACCAACAACCAGGTCACCACACCACAGACTATACCACAGCCATCCTGGATGAACCACAGGCCGTCCTGGTCAGCCGGGGGACACAGAGGACCAGCTCCTGCCCCAGCCTCAGGGTCATCGTCAGCTGACAGCAGGGGTTGGTGCTGCTCTGTGTCACGCTGCCGGTGGCCTGAAGACTGCATCCTGCCCTGGAAGGAGGGGGAGGACAGAGATGGAGAGACAGGGGGGTAGGAGGGGGAGGACAGAGATGGAGAGACAGGGGGGGGGGGGGGGGGGAGGACAGAGATGGAGAGACAGGGGGGGGGAGGGGGGAGGACAGAGATGGAGAGACAGGGGGGGGGAGGACAGAGATGGAGAGACAGGGGGGTAGGACAGAGATGGAGAGACAGGGGGGAGGAGGGGGAGGACAGAGATGGAGAGACAGGGGGGGAGGAGGGGGAGGACAGAGATGGAGAGACAGGGGGGGGGGGGGACAGAGATGGAGAGACAGGGGGGGGAGGAGGGGGGAGGACAGAGATGGAGAGACAGGGGGGAAGGAGGGGGGAGGACAGAGATGGAGAGACAGGGGGGGGAGGGGGAGGACAGAGATGGAGAGACAGGGGGGGAGGGGGAGGACAGAGATGGAGAGACAGGGGGGTAGGAGGGGGAGGACAGAGATGGAGAGACAGGGGGGGGGGGGACAGAGATGGAGAGACAGGGGGGGGGAGGACAGAGATGGAGAGACAGGGGGGGAGGAGGGGGAGGACAGAGATGGAGAGACAGGGGGGTAGGAGGGGGAGGACAGAGATGGAGAGACAGGGGGGTAGGAGGGGGAGGACAGAGATGGAGAGACAGGGGGGGGGGGGACAGAGATGGAGAGACAGGGGGGGGGAGGACAGAGATGGAGAGACAGGGGGGTAGGAGGGGGAGGACAGAGATGGAGAGACAGGGGGGTAGGAGGGGGAGGACAGAGATGGAGAGACAGGGGGGGAGGGGGAGGACAGAGATGGAGAGACAAGACGGGGGGAGGACAGAGATGGAGAGACAGGGGGGTAGGAGGGGGAGGACAGAGATGGAGACAGGGGGGAGGAGGGGGGAGGACAGAGATGGAGAGACAAGACGGGGGGAGGACAGAGATGGAGAGACAAGACGGGGGGGAAGGAGGGGGAGGACAGAGATGGAGAGACAAGACGGGGGGGAGGACAGAGATGGAGAGACAAGACGGGGGGGAAGGAGGGGGAGGACAGAGATGGAGAGACAGGGGGGTAGGAGGGGGAGGACAGAGATGGAGAGACAGGGGGGGGGGGACAGAGATGGAGAGACAGGGGGGGAGGAGGGGGAGGACAGAGATGGAGAGACAGGGGGTAGGAGGGGGAGGACAGAGATGGAGAGACAGGGGGGTAGGAGGGGGAGGACAGAGATGGAGAGACAGGGGGGTAGGAGGGGGAGGACAGAGATGGAGAGACAAGACGGGGGGAGGACAGAGATGGAGAGACAGGGGGGTAGGAGGGGGAGGACAGAGATGGAGACAGGGGGGAGGAGGGGGGAGGACAGAGATGGAGAGACAAGACGGGGGGAGGACAGAGATGGAGAGACAAGACGGGGGGGAAGGAGGGGGAGGACAGAGATGGAGAGACAAGACGGGGGGGAGGACAGAGATGGAGAGACAAGACGGGGGGGAAGGAGGGGGAGGACAGAGATGGAGAGACAGGGGGGTAGGAGGGGGGAGGACAGAGATGGAGAGACAAGACGGGGGGGGGGGGCAGAGATGGAGAGACAGGGGGGACAGAGATGGAGAGACAAGACGGGGGGGGGGCAGAGATGGAGAGACAAGATGGGGGGGGGGCAGAGATGGAGAGACAAGACGGGGGGGGGGGGCAGAGGTGGAGAGACAGGGGGGAGGGGGGGGACAGAGATGGAGAGACAAGACGGGGGGAGGACAGAGATGGAGAGACAAGACGGGGGGGGACAGAGATGGAGAGACAAGACGGGGGGGGGGGACAGAGATGGAGAGACAAGACGGGGGGGGACAGAGATGGAGAGACAAGACGGGGGGGGAGGACAGAGATGGAGAGACAAGATGGGGGGGGGGCAGAGATGGAGAGACAAGACGGGGGGGGGCAGAGATGGAGAGACAGGGGGGAGGGGGGGACAGAGATGGAGAGACAGGGGGTAGGAGGGGGAGGACAGAGATGGAGAGACAAGACGGGGGGGAAGGAGGGGGGAGGACAGAGATGGAGAGACAGGGGGGTAGGAGGGGGAGGACAGAGATGGAGAGACAAGACGGGGGGGAGGAGGGGGGAGGACAGAGATGGAGAGACAAGACGGGGGGGAGGAGGGGGGAGGACAGAGATGGAGAGACAAGACGGGGGGGAGGAGGGGGGAGGACAGAGATGGAGAGACAAGACGGGGGGAGGAGGGGGGAGGACAGAGATGGAGAGACAAGACGGGGGGGTAGGAGGGGGAGGACAGAGATGGAGAGACAAGACGGGGGGGAGGAGGGGGGAGGACAGAGATGGAGAGACAAGACGGGGGGGAAGGAGGGGGGAGGACAGAGATGGAGAGACAAGACGGGGGGGTAGGAGGGGGGGACAGAGATGGAGAGACAAGACGGGGGGGAAGGAGGGGGGAGGACAGAGATGGAGAGACAAGACGGGGGGGGGGGACAGAGATGGAGAGACAAGACGGGGGGGTAGGAGGGGGGAGGACAGAGATGGAGAGACGGTGGGGAAGGAGGGGGGAGGACAGGGATGGAGAGACAACACGGGGGGGAGGACAGAGATGGAGAGACAAGATGGGGGGGGAGGAGGGGGGAGGACAGAGATGGAGAGACGGGGGGAAGGAGGGGGGAGGACAGAGATGGAGAGACAAGACGGGGGGGAGGACAGAGATGGAGAGACAAGACGGGGGGGAAGGAGGGGGGAGGACAGAGATGGAGAGACAAGACGGGGGGGAGGAGGGGGAGGACAGAGATGGAGAGACAAGACGGGGGGGAGGACAGAGATGGAGAGACAAGACAGGGGGGTAGGAGGGGGGAGGACAGAGATGGAGAGACAAGACGGGGGGAGGACAGAGATGGAGAGACAAGACGGGGGGGTAGGAGGGGGAGGACAGAGATGGAGAGACAGGGGGGTAGGAGGGGGAGGACAGAGATGGAGAGACAGGGGGGTAGGAGGGGGAGGACAGAGATGGAGAGACAAGACGGGGGGGAAGGAGGGGGGAGGACAGAGATGGAGAGACAAGACGGGGGGGAGGACAGAGATGGAGAGACAAGACGGGGGGGTAGGAGGGGGGAGGACAGAGATGGAGAGACAAGACGGGGGGAAGGAGGGGGGAGGACAGAGATGGAGAGACAAGACGGGGGGGAGGACAGAGATGGAGAGACAAGACGGGGGGGTAGGAGGGGGGAGGACAGAGATGGAGAGACAAGACGGGGGGGAGGATAGAGATGGAGAGACAAGACGGGGGGGTAGGAGGGGAAGGACAGAGATGGAGAGACAAGACGGGGGGGAGGACAGAGATGGAGAGACAAGACGGGGGGGTAGGAGGGGAAGGACAGAGATGGAGAGACAGGGGGGTAGGAGGGGGAGGACAGAGATGGAGAGACAGGGGGGTAGGAGGGGGAGGACAGAGATGGAGAGACAAGACGGGGGGGAAGGAGGGGGGAGGACAGAGATGGAGAGACAAGACGGGGGGGAAGGAGGGGGAGGACAGAGATGGAGAGACAGGGGGGTAGGAGGGGGAGGACAGAGACGGAGAGACAAGACGGGGGGGAAAGAGGGGGGAGGACAGAGATGGAGAGACAAGACGGGGGGGAGGACAGAGATGGAGAGACAAGACGGGGGGGAAGGAGGGGGAAGGACAGAGATGGAGAGACAAGACGGGGGGGAGGACAGAGATGGAGAGACAAGACGGGGGGGAAGGAGGGGGGAGGACAGAGATGGAGAGACAAGACGGGGGGGTAGGAGGGGGGAGGACAGAGATGGAGAGACAAGACGGGGGGGAGGACAGAGATGGAGAGACAAGACGGGGGGGAAGGAGGGGGGAGGACAGAGATGGAGAGACAAGACGGGGGGGAGGGGGGAGGACAGAGATGGAGAGACAAGACGGGGGGGTAGGAGGGGGAGGACAGAGATGGAGAGACAGGGGGGTAGGAGGGGGAGGACAGAGATGGAGAGACAGCAGGGGGGTAGGAGGGGGAGGACAGAGATGGAGAGACAAGACGGGGGGGAAGGAGGGGGGAGGACAGAGATGGAGAGACAAGACGGGGGGGGAGGACAGAGATGGAGAGACAAGACGGGGGGGTAGGAGGGGGGAGGACAGAGATGGAGAGACAAGACGGGGGGTAGGAGGGGGGAGGACAGAGATGGAGAGACAAGACGGGGGGGTAGGAGGGGGAGGACAGAGATGGAGAGACAGGGGGGTAGGAGGGGGAGGACAGAGATGGAGAGACAAGACGGGGGGGAAGGAGGGGGGGGACAGAGATGGAGAGACAAGACGGGGGGGAAGGAGGGGGGAGGACAGAGATGGAGAGACAAGACGGGGGGGAAGGAGGGGGAGGACAGAGATGGAGAGACAGGGGGGTAGGAGGGGGAGGACAGAGATGGAGAGTTAAGACGGGGGGGAAGGAGGGGGAGGACAGAGATGGAGAGACGGGGGGGAAGGAGGGGGAGGACAGAGATGGAGAGACAGGGGGGTAGGAGGGGGAGGACAGAGATGGAGAGACAAGACGGGGGGGAAGGAGGGGGGAGGACAGAGATGGAGAGACAAGACGGGGGGGAGGACAGAGATGGAGAGACAAGACGGGGGGGAAGGAGGGGGGAGGACAGAGATGGAGAGACAAGACGGGGGGGAGGGGGGAGGACAGAGATGGAGAGACAAGACGGGGGGGAGGACAGAGATGGAGAGACAAGACGGGGGGGAGGGGGGAGGACAGAGATGGAGAGACAAGACGGGGGGAAGGAGGGGGAGGACAGAGATGGAGAGACAAGACGGGGGGAAGGAGGGGGAGGACAGAGATGGAGAGAAAAGGCATCAGAAATAGTCATTTAACAAAAGTCTATTTCATGGCTCCTCAAAATAGTGTTCTACCCTTGCTGTGCTGTCAAGTCCATTATCTACAGGACCACAGTCCATTAACTACAGGACCACAGTCCATTATCTACAGGACCACAGTCCATTATCTACAGGACCACAGTCCATTATCTACAGGACCACAGTCCATTAACTACAGGACCACAGTCCATTAACTACAGGACCACAGTCCATTATCTACAGGACCACAGTCCATTATCTACAGGACCACAGTCCATTATCTACAGGACCACAGTCCATTATCTACAGGACCACAGTCCATTATCTACAGGACCACAGTCCATTATCTACAGGACCACAGTCCATTATCTACAGGACCACAGTCCATTACCTACAGGACCACAGTCCATTACCTACAGGACCACAGTCCATTACCTACAGGACCACAGTCCATTAACTACAGGACCACAGTCCATTAACTACAGGACCACAGTCCATTAACTACAGGACCACAGTCCATTAACTACAGGACCACAGTCCATTATCTACAGGACCACAGTCCAACTATTGGACTTTATTTGGACTGAATGTGGTAGAATCTTTGAATAAATCATTCTGAAGCTTCTCTCCGTCTCCCCTAAAACTTCAGTCATACACAGAGAGGTGAGTCAACCTTGAACTCTCAACTCCCAAAGCACAGGGCCCAGTTAGAGTTCTGCTGCCTGGTTCCTGTCTGCTGCCTGGTTCCTGTCTGCTGCCTGGTTCCTGTCTGCTGCCTGGTTCCTGTCTGCTGCCTGGTTCCTGTCTGCTGCCTGGTTCCTGCCTGCTGCCTGGTTCCTGTCTGCTGCCTGGTTCCTGTCTGCTGCCTGGTTCCTGTCTGCTGCCTGGTTCCTGTCTGCTTCCTGGTTTGCTGTCTGCTGCCTGGTTCCTGTCTGCTGCCTGGTTCCTGTCTGCTTCCTGGTTTCCTGTCTGCTTCCTGGTTTCCTGTCTGCTTCCTGGTTTCCTGTCTGCTGCCTGGCGCCTGTTGACCTCGTCAGAGCATCACCCCTTGTACAGCCTAGGTATCTGACCTCGTCAGAGAGTCACCCCTAGTACAGCCTAGGTATCTGACCTCGTCAGAGCGTCACCCCTAGTACAGCCTAGGTATCTGACCTCGTCAGAGAGTCACCCCTAGTACAGCCTAGGTATCTGACCTCGTCAGAGCATCACCCCTAGTACAGCCTAGGTATCTGACCTCGTCAGAGAGTCACCCCTAGTACAGCCTAGGTATCTGACCTCGTCAGAGAGTCACCCCTAGTACAGCCTAGGTATCTGACCTCGTCAGAGAGTCACCCCTAGTACAGCCTAGGTATCTGACCTCGTCAGAGAGTCACCCCTAGTACAGCCTAGGTATCTGACCTCGTCAGAGCATCACCCCTAGTACAACCTAGGTATCTGACCTCGTCAGAGCATCACCCCTAGTACAGCCTAGGTATCTGACCTCGTCAGAGCGTCACCCCTAGTACAGCCTAGGTATCTGACCTCGTCAGAGAGTCACCCCTAGTACAGCCTAGGTATCTGACCTCGTCAGAGAGTCACCCCTAGTACAGCCTAGGTATCTGACATCGTCAGAGCATCACCCCTAGTACAGCCTAGGTATCTGACCTCGTCAGAGCATCACCCCTAATACAGCCTAGGTATCTGACCTCGTCAGAGCATCACCCCTAGTACAGCCTAGGTATCTGACCTCATCAGAGCATCACCCCTAGTACAGCCTAGGTATCTGACCTCGTCAGAGCATCACCCCTAATACAGCCTAGGTATCTGACCTCGTCAGAGCATCACCCCTAATACAGCCTAGGTATCTGACCTCGTCAGAGAGTCACCCCTAATACAGCCTAGGTATCTGACCTCGTCAGGGAGTCACCCCTAGTACAGCCTAGGTATCTGACCTCGTCAGAGCATCACCCCTAGTACAGCCTAGGTATCTGACCTCAGAGCATCACCCCTAGTACAGCCTAGGTATCTGACCTCAGAGCATCACCCCTAGTACAGCCTAGGTATCTGACCTCAGAGCATCACCCCTAGTAGAGCCTAGGTATCTGACCTCGTCAGAGCATCACCCCTAGTACAGCCTAGGTATCTGACATCATCAGCCTAGGTATCTGACCTCGTCAGAGCATCACCCCTAGTACAGCCTAGGTATCTGACCTCGTCAGAGAGTCACCTCTAGTACAGCCTAGGTATCTGACCTCGTCAGAGCATCACCCCTAGTACAGCCTAGGTATCTGACCTCGTCAGAGAGTCACCCCTAATACAGCCTAGGTATCTGACCTCGTCAGAGCATCAACCCTAGTAGAGCCTAGGTATCTGACCTCGTCAGAGCATCAGCCCTAGTAGAGGCTAGGTATCTGACCTCGTCAGAGCATCACCCCTAGTACAGCCTAGGTATCTGACCTCGTCAGAGCATCACCCCTAGTACAGCCTAGGTATCTGACCTCGTCAGAGAGTCGCCCCTAGTACAGCCTATGTATCTGACCTCGTCAGAGCATCACCCCTAGTACAGAATAGGTATCTGACCTCGTCAGAGAGTCACCCCTAGTACAGCCTAGGTATCTGACCTCGTCAGAGAGTCACCCCTAGTACAGCCTAGGTATCTGACCTCGTCAGAGCATCACCCCTAGTACAGCCTAGGTATCTGACCTCGTCAGAGCATCAGCCCTAGTAGAGGCTAGGTATCTGACCTCGTCAGAGCATCACCCCTAGTACAGCCTAGGTATCTGACCTCGTCAGAGCATCACCCCTAGTACAGCCTAGGTATCTGACCTCGTCAGAGAGTCGCCCCTAGTACAGCCTATGTATCTGACCTCGTCAGAGCATCACCCCTAGTACAGAATAGGTATCTGACCTCGTCAGAGAGTCACCCCTAGTACAGCCTAGGTATCTGACCTCGTCAGAGAGTCACCCCTAGTACAGCCTAGGTATCTGACCTCGTCAGAGCATCACCCCTAGTACAGCCTAGGTATCTGACCTCGTCAGAGCATCACCCCTAGTACAGCCTAGGTATCTGACCTCGTCAGAGCATCACCCCTAGTACAGCCTAGGTATCTGAACCTCGTCAGAGCATCACCCCTAGTACAGCCTAGGTATCTGACCTCGTCAGAGCATCACCCCTAGTACAGCCTAGGTATCTGACATCACTGATTGGTCTTTGTGCGAGGTGTTGATGTTACTCCCTGTTCAAACAGTTGGCAGTTCAGACACTCGTCGGTACAAGACATGCAACCAGAGGTCTCTTCACCGTCCCCAGGTCCAGAACAGAGACTGGGAAACACACAGTTCAGACACTCGTCGGTACAACACATGCAACCAGAGGTCTCTTCACCGTCCCCAGGTCCAGAACAGAGACTGGGAAACACACAGTTCAGACACTCGTCGGTACAACACATGCAACCAGAGGTCTCTTCACCGTCCCCAGGTCCAGAACAGAGGCTGGGAAACACACAGTTCAGACACTCGTCGGTACAACACATGCAACCAGAGGTCTCTTCACCGTCCCCAGGTCCAGAACAGAGACTGGGAAACACACAGTTCAGACACTCGTCGGTACAACACATGCAACCAGAGGTCTCTTCACCGTCCCCAGGTCCAGAACAGAGACTGGGAAACACACAGTTCAGACACTCGTCGTTACAACACATGCAACCAGAGGTCTCTTCACCGTCCCCAGGTCCAGAACAGAGACTGGGAAACACACAGTTCAGACACTCGTCGTTACAACACATGCAACCAGAGGTCTCTTCACCGTCCCCAGGTCCAGAACAGAGACTGGGAAACACACAGTTCAGACACTCGTCGGTACAACACATGCAACCAGAGGTCTCTTCACCGTCCCCAGGTCCAGAACAGAGACTGGGAAACACACAGTTCAGACACTCGTCGGTACAACACATGCAACCAGAGGTCTCTTCACCGTCCCCAGGTCCAGAACAGAGACTGGGAAACACACAGTTCAGACACTCGTCGGTACAACACATGCAACCAGAGGTCTCTTCACCGTCCCCAGGTCCAGAACAGAGACTGGGAAACACACAGTTCAGACACTCGTCGGTACAAGACATGCAACCAGAGGTCTCTTCACCGTCCCCAGGTCCAGAACAGAGACTGGGAAACATACAGTATTATTTATTTATTTATTTTATTTTATTTATCCGTTATTTTACCAGGTAAGTTAGAACACATTCTCATTTGCAGCAACGACCTGGGGAATAGTTACAGGGGAGAGGAGGGGGATGAATGAGCCAATTGTAAACTGGGGATTATTAGGTGACCATGATGGTTTGAGGGTCAGATTGGGAATTTAGTCAGGACACCGGGGTTAACACCCCTACTCTTACGATAAGTGCCATGGGATCTTTAATGACCTCAGAGAGTCAGGACACACGTTTAACGTCCCATCCGAAAGACGCCACCCTACACAGGGCAATGTCCCCAATCACTCCCCTGGGGCATTGGGATATTATTGTTATTAGACCAGAGGAAAGAGTGCCTCCTACTGGCCCTCCAACACCACTTCCAGCAGCATCTGGTCTCCCATCCAGGAACTGACAAGGACCAACCCTGCTTAGCTTTAGAAGCAAGACCAGTAGTGGTATGCAGGGTGGTATGCTGCTACCTAACACAGTGGTATGCAGGGTGGTATGCTGCTACCTAACACAGTGGTATGCAGGGTGGTATGCTGCTACCTAACACAGTGGTATGCAGGGTGGTATGCTGCTACCTAACACGGTGGTATGCAGGGTGGTATGCTGCTACCTAACACAGTGGTATGCAGGGTGGTATGCTGCTACCTAACACAGTGGTATGCAGGGTGGTATGCTGCTACCTAACACAGTGGTATGCAGGGTGGTATGCTGCTACCTAACACAGTGGTATGCAGGGTGGTATGCTGCTACCTAACACAGTGGTATGCAGGGTGGTATGCTGCTACCTAACACAGTGGTATGCAGGGTGGTATGCTGCTACCTAACACAGTGGTATGCAGGGTGGTATGCTGCTACCTAACACAGTGGTATGCAGGGTGGTATGCTGCTACCTAACACAGTGGTATGCAGGGTGGTATGCTGCTACCTAACACAGTGGTATGCAGGGTAGTATGCTGCTACCTAACACAGTGGTATGCAGGGTGGTATGCTGCTACCTAACACAGTGGTATGCAGGGTGGTATGCTGCTACCTAACACAGTGGTATGCAGGGTGGTATGCTGCTACCTAACACAGTGGTATGCAGGGTGGTATGCTGCTACCTAACACAGTGGTATGCAGGGTGGTATGCTGCTACCTAACACAGTGGTATGCAGGGTGGTATGCTGCTACCTAACACAGTGGTATGCAGGGTGGTATGCTGCTACCTAACACAGTGGTATGCAGGGTGGTATGCTGCTACCTAACACAGTGGTATGCAGGGTGGTATGCTGCTACCTAACACAGTGATATGCAGGGTGGTATGCTGCTACCTAACACAGTGGTATGCAGGGTGGTATGCTGCTACCTAACACAGTGGTATGCAGGGTGGTATGCTGCTACCTAACACAGTGGTATGCAGGGTGGTATGCTGCTACCTAACACAGTGGTATGCAGGGTGGTATGCTGCTACCTAACACAGTGGTATGCAGGGTGGTATGCTGCTACCTAACACAGTGGTATGCAGGGTGGTATGCTGCTACCTAACACAGTGGTATGCAGGGTGGTATGCTGCTACCTAACACAGTGGTATGCAGGGTGGTATGCTGCTACCTAACACAGTGGTATGCAGGGTGGTATGCTGCTGGCATTAAATTGATCCATAACATGGAACTCTCTGGTAACCAAGGTAACTCAAGGTACCAATACAACCAGATTAAAGAACACCTAAGTGCACATAGGGCTGTGTCTCATATATAGTGTGTATATACTAATATGTAGACTGTGTCTCTTCACAGTCCCATTTCATAACTGTAGTAGACAGACACCAGACCTGGGCTACAGGTTACCCCCCTACATAACTGTAGTAGACAGACACCAGACCTGGGCTACAGGTTACCCCCTACATAACTGTAGTAGACAGACACCAGACCTGGGCTACAGGTTACCCACTACATAACTGTAGTAGACAGACACCAGACCTGGGCTACAGGTTAACCCCTACATAACTGTAGTAGACAGACACCAGACCTGGGCTACAGGTTACCCCCTACATAACTGTAGTAGACAGACACAAGACCTGGGCTACAGGGCTACAGGGCTACAGGTTACCCCCTACATAACTGTAGTAGACAGACACCAGACCTGGGCTACAGGTTACCCCCTACATAACTGTAGTAGACAGACACCAGACCTGGGCTACAGGATACCCCCTACATAACTGTAGTAGACAGACACCAGACCTGGGCTACAGGTTACCCCCTACATAACTGTAATAGACAGACACCAGACCTGGGCTACAGGGCTACAGGGCTACAGGTTACCCCCTACATAACTGTAGTAGACAGACACCAGACCTGGGCTACAGGTTACCCCCTACATAACTGTAATAGACAGACACCAGACCTGGGCTACAGGGCTACAGGGCTACAGGTTACCCCCTACATAACTGTAGTAGACAGACACCAGACCTGGTCTACAGGTTACCCCCTACATAACTGTAGTAGACAGACACCAGACCTGGGCTACAGGTTAACCCATACATTACTGTAATAGACAGACACCAGACCTGGGCTACAGGGCTACAGGTTACCCCCTACATAACTGTAGTAGACAGACACCAGACCTGGGCTACAGGTTACCCCCTACATAACTGTAGTAGACAGACACCAGACCTGGGCTACGGGTTACCCCCTACATAACTGTAGTAGACTGACACCAGACCTGGGCTACAGGGCTACAGGTTACCCCCTACATAACTGTAGTAGACAGACACCAGACCTGGGCTACAGGTTACCCCCTTCATAACTGTAGTAGACAGACACCAGACCTGGGCTACAGGTTACCCCCTACATAACTGTAGTAGACAGACACCAGACCTGGGCTACAGGGCTACAGGTTACCCCCTACATAACTGTAGTAGACAGACACCAGACCTGGGCTACAGGTTACCCCCTACATAACTGTAGTAGACAGACACCAGACCTGGGCTACAGGTTACCCCCTACATAACTGTAGTAGACAGACACCAGACCTGGGCTACAGGTTACCCCCTACATAACTGTAGTAGACAGACACCAGACCTGGGCTACAGGTTACCCCCTACATAACTGTAGTAGACAGACACCAGACCTGGGCTACAGGTTACCCCCTACATAACTGTAGTAGACAGACACCAGACCTGGGCTACAGGTTACCCCCTACATAACTGTAGTAGACAGACACCAGACCTGGGCTACAGGTTACCCACTACATAACTGTAGTAGACAGACACCAGACATGGGCTACAGGTTAACCCCTACATAACTGTAGTAGACAGACACCAGACCTGGGCTACAGGTTACCCCCTACATAACTGTAGTAGACAGACACCAGACCTGGGCTACAGGTTACCCCCTACATAACTGTAGTAGACAGACACCAGACCTGGGCTACAGGTTACCCCCCTACATAACTGTAGTAGACAGACACCAGACCTGGGCTACAGGTTACCCCCTACATAACTGTAGTAGACAGACACCAGACCTGGGCTACAGGTTACCCCCTACATAACTGTAGTAGACAGACACCAGACCTGGGCTACAGGTTACCCCCCTACATAACTGTAGTAGACAGACACCAGACCTGGGCTACAGGTTACCCCCTACATAACTGTAGTAGACAGACACCAGACCTGGGCTACAGGTTACCCCCTACATAACTGTAGTAGACAGACACCAGACCTGGGCTACAGGTTACCCCCTACATAACTGTAGTAGACAGACACCAGACCTGGGCTACAGGTTACCCCCTACATAACTGTAGTAGACAGACACCAGACCTGGGCTACAGGTTACCCCCTACATAACTGTAGTAGACAGACACCAGACCTGGGCTACAGGTTACCCCCTACATAACTGTAGTAGACAGACACCAGACCTGGGCTACAGGTTACCCCCTACATAACTGTAGTAGACAGACACCAGACCTGGGCTACAGGTTACCCCCTTCATAACTGTAGTAGACAGACACCAGACCTGGGCTACAGGTTACCCCCTACATAACTGTAGTAGACAGACACCAGACCTGGGCTACAGGTTAACCCCTACATAACTGTAGTAGACAGACACCAGACCTGGGCTACAGGTTACTCCCTACATAACTGTAGTAGACAGACACCAGACCTGGGCTACAGGTTACCCCCCTACATAACTGTAGTAGACAGACACCAGACCTGGGCTACAGGTTACCCCCCTACATAACTGTAGTAGACAGACACCAGACCTGGGCTACAGGTTAACCCCTACATAACTGTAGTAGACAGACACCAGACCTGGGCTACAGGTTACCCCCTACATAACTGTAGTAGACAGACACCAGACCTGGGCTACAGGTTACCCCCCTACATAACTGTAGTAGACAGACACCAGACCTGGGCTACAGGTTACCCCCTACATAACTGTAGTAGACAGACACCAGACCTGGGCTACAGGTTACCCCCCTACATAACTGTAGTAGACAGACACCAGACCTGGGCTACAGGGCTACAGGTTACCCCCTACATAACTGTAGTAGACAGACACCAGACCTGGGCTACAGGTTACCACCTACATAACTGTAGTAGACAGACACCAGACCTGGGCTACAGGTTACCCCCGTACATAACTGTAGTAGACAGACACCAGACCTGGGCTACAGGTTACCCCCTACATAACTGTAGTAGACAGACACCAGACCTGGGCTACAGGTTATCCCCTACATAACTGTAGTAGACAGACACCAGACCTGGGCTACAGGTTACCCCCTACATAACTGTAGTAGACAGACACCAGACCTGGGCTACAGGTTACCCCCTACATAACTGTAGTAGACAGACACCAGACCTGGGCTACAGGATACCCCCTACATAACTGTAGTAGACAGACACCAGACCTGGGCTACAGGTTACCCCCTACATAACTGTAATAGACAGACACCAGACCTGGGCTACAGGGCTACAGGTTACCCCCTACATAACTGTAGTAGACAGACACCAGACCTGGGCTACAGGTTACCCCCTACATAACTGTAATAGACAGACACCAGACCTGGGCTACAGGGCTACAGGGCTACAGGTTACCCCCTACATAACTGTAGTAGACAGACACCAGACCTGGTCTACAGGTTACCCCCTACATAACTGTAGTAGACAGACACCAGACCTGGGCTACAGGTTAACCCATACATTACTGTAATAGACAGACACCAGACCTGGGCTACAGGGCTACAGGTTACCCCCTACATAACTGTAGTAGACAGACACCAGACATGGGCTACAGGTTAACCCCTACATAACTGTAGTAGACAGACACCAGACCTGGGCTACAGGTTACCCCCTACATAACTGTAGTAGACAGACACCAGACCTGGGCTACAGGTTACCCCCTACATAACTGTAGTAGACAGACACCAGACCTGGGCTACAGGTTACCCCCCTACATAACTGTAGTAGACAGACACCAGACCTGGGCTACAGGTTACCCCCTACATAACTGTAGTAGACAGACACCAGACCTGGGCTACAGGTTACCCCCTACATAACTGTAGTAGACAGACACCAGACCTGGGCTACAGGTTACCCCCCTACATAACTGTAGTAGACAGACACCAGACCTGGGCTACAGGTTACCCCCTACATAACTGTAGTAGACAGACACCAGACCTGGGCTACAGGTTACCCCCTACATAACTGTAGTAGACAGACACCAGACCTGGGCTACAGGTTACCCCCTACATAACTGTAGTAGACAGACACCAGACCTGGGCTACAGGTTACCCCCTACATAACTGTAGTAGACAGACACCAGACCTGGGCTACAGGTTACCCCCTACATAACTGTAGTAGACAGACACCAGACCTGGGCTACAGGTTACCCCCTACATAACTGTAGTAGACAGACACCAGACCTGGGCTACAGGTTACCCCCTACATAACTGTAGTAGACAGACACCAGACCTGGGCTACAGGTTACCCCCTTCATAACTGTAGTAGACAGACACCAGACCTGGGCTACAGGTTAACCCCTACATAACTGTAGTAGACAGACACCAGACCTGGGCTACAGGTTACTCCCTACATAACTGTAGTAGACAGACACCAGACCTGGGCTACAGGTTACCCCCCTACATAACTGTAGTAGACAGACACCAGACCTGGGCTACAGGTTACCCCCCTACATAACTGTAGTAGACAGACACCAGACCTGGGCTACAGGTTAACCCCTACATAACTGTAGTAGACAGACACCAGACCTGGGCTACAGGTTACCCCCTACATAACTGTAGTAGACAGACACCAGACCTGGGCTACAGGTTACCCCCCTACATAACTGTAGTAGACAGACACCAGACCTGGGCTACAGGTTACCCCCTACATAACTGTAGTAGACAGACACCAGACCTGGGCTACAGGTTACCCCCCTACATAACTGTAGTAGACAGACACCAGACCTGGGCTACAGGGCTACAGGTTACCCCCTACATAACTGTAGTAGACAGACACCAGACCTGGGCTACAGGTTACCACCTACATAACTGTAGTAGACAGACACCAGACCTGGGCTACAGGTTACCCCCGTACATAACTGTAGTAGACAGACACCAGACCTGGGCTACAGGTTACCCCCTACATAACTGTAGTAGACAGACACCAGACCTGGGCTACAGGTTATCCCCTACATAACTGTAGTAGACAGACACCAGACCTGGGCTACAGGTTACCCCCTACATAACTGTAGTAGACAGACACCAGACCTGGGCTACAGGTTACCCCCTACATAACTGTAGTAGACAGACACCAGACCTGGGCTACAGGATACCCCCTACATAACTGTAGTAGACAGACACCAGACCTGGGCTACAGGTTACCCCCTACATAACTGTAATAGACAGACACCAGACCTGGGCTACAGGGCTACAGGTTACCCCCTACATAACTGTAGTAGACAGACACCAGACCTGGGCTACAGGTTACCCCCTACATAACTGTAATAGACAGACACCAGACCTGGGCTACAGGGCTACAGGGCTACAGGTTACCCCCTACATAACTGTAGTAGACAGACACCAGACCTGGTCTACAGGTTACCCCCTACATAACTGTAGTAGACAGACACCAGACCTGGGCTACAGGTTAACCCATACATTACTGTAATAGACAGACACCAGACCTGGGCTACAGGGCTACAGGTTACCCCCTACATAACTGTAGTAGACAGACACCAGACCTGGGCTACAGGTTACCCCCTACATAACTGTAGTAGACAGACACCAGACCTGGGCTACGGGTTACCCCCTACATAACTGTAGTAGACAGACACCAGACCTGGGCTACAGGGCTACAGGTTACCCCCTACATAACTGTAGTAGACAGACACCAGACCTGGGCTACAGGTTACCCCCTTCATAACTGTAGTAGACAGACACCAGACCTGGGCTACAGGTTACCCCCTACATAACTGTAGTAGACAGACACCAGACCTGGGCTACAGGGCTACAGGTTACCCCCTACATAACTGTAGTAGACAGACACCAGACCTGGGCTACAGGTTACCCCCTACATAACTGTAGTAGACAGACACCAGACCTGGGCTACAGGTTACCCCCTACATAACTGTAGTAGACAGACACCAGACCTGGGCTACAGGTTACCCCCTACATAACTGTAGTAGACAGACACCAGACCTGGGCTACAGGTTACCCCCTACATAACTGTAGTAGACAGACACCAGACCTGGGCTACAGGTTACCCACTACATAACTGTAGTAGACAGACACCAGACCTGGGCTACAGGTTAACCCCTACATAACTGTAGTAGACAGACACCAGACCTGGGCTACAGGTTACCCCCTACATAACTGTAGTAGACAGACACCAGACCTGGGCTACAGGTTACCCCCTACATAACTGTAGTAGACAGACACCAGACCTGGGCTACAGGTTACCCCCCTACATAACTGTAGTAGACAGACACCAGACCTGGGCTACAGGTTACCCCCTACATAACTGTAGTAGACAGACACCAGACCTGGGCTACAGGTTACCCCCTACATAACTGTAGTAGACAGACACCAGACCTGGGCTACAGGTTACCCCCCTACATAACTGTAGTAGACAGACACCAGACCTGGGCTACAGGTTACCCCCTACATAACTGTAGTAGACAGACACCAGACCTGGGCTACAGGTTACCCCCTACATAACTGTAGTAGACAGACACCAGACCTGGGCTACAGGTTACCCCCTACATAACTGTAGTAGACAGACACCAGACCTGGGCTACAGGTTACCCCCTACATAACTGTAGTAGACAGACACCAGACCTGGGCTACAGGTTACCCCCTACATAACTGTAGTAGACAGACACCAGACCTGGGCTACAGGTTACCCCCTACATAACTGTAGTAGACAGACACCAGACCTGGGCTACAGGTTACCCCCTACATAACTGTAGTAGACAGACACCAGACCTGGGCTACAGGTTACCCCCTTCATAACTGTAGTAGACAGACACCAGACCTGGGCTACAGGTTACCCCCTACATAACTGTAGTAGACAGACACCAGACCTGGGCTACAGGTTAACCCCTACATAACTGTAGTAGACAGACACCAGACCTGGGCTACAGGTTACTCCCTACATAACTGTAGTAGACAGACACCAGACCTGGGCTACAGGTTACCCCCCTACATAACTGTAGTAGACAGACACCAGACCTGGGCTACAGGTTACCCCCCTACATAACTGTAGTAGACAGACACCAGACCTGGGCTACAGGTTAACCCCTACATAACTGTAGTAGACAGACACCAGACCTGGGCTACAGGTTACCCCCTACATAACTGTAGTAGACAGACACCAGACCTGGGCTACAGGTTACCCCCCTACATAACTGTAGTAGACAGACACCAGACCTGGGCTACAGGTTACCCCCTACATAACTGTAGTAGACAGACACCAGACCTGGGCTACAGGTTACCCCCCTACATAACTGTAGTAGACAGACACCAGACCTGGGCTACAGGGCTACAGGTTACCCCCTACATAACTGTAGTAGACAGACACCAGACCTGGGCTACAGGTTACCACCTACATAACTGTAGTAGACAGACACCAGACCTGGGCTACAGGTTACCCCCGTACATAACTGTAGTAGACAGACACCAGACCTGGGCTACAGGTTACCCCCTACATAACTGTAGTAGACAGACACCAGACCTGGGCTACAGGTTATCCCCTACATAACTGTAGTAGACAGACACCAGACCTGGGCTACAGGTTACCCCCTACATAACTGTAGTAGACAGACACCAGACCTGGGCTACAGGTTACCCCCTACATAACTGTAGTAGACAGACACCAGACCTGGGCTACAGGTTACCCTCTACATAACTGTAGTAGACAGACACCAGACCTGGGCTACAGGTTATCCCCCTACATAACTGTAGTAGACAGACACCAGACCTGGGCTACAGGTTATCCCCCTACATAACTGTAGTAGACAGACACCAGACCTGGGCTACAGGTTAACCCCTACATAACTGTAGTAGACAGACACCAGACCTGGGCTACAGGTTACCCCCTACATAACTGTAGTAGACAGACACCAGACCTGGGCTACAGGTTACCCCCTACATAACTGTAGTAGACAGACACCAGACCTGGGCTACAGGTTACCCCCTACATAACTGTAGTAGACAGACACCAGACCTGGGCTACAGGTTACCCCCCTACATAACTGTAGTAGACAGACACCAGACCTGGGCTACAGGTTACCCCCTACATAACTGTAGTAGACAGACACCAGACCTGGGCTACAGGTTACCCCCTACATAACTGTAGTAGACAGACACCAGACCTGGGCTACAGGTTACCCCCTACATAACTGTAGTAGACAGACACCAGACCTGGGCTACAGGTTACCCCCTACATAACTGTAGTAGACAGACACCAGACCTGGGCTACAGGTTACCCCCTACATAACTGTAGTAGACAGACACCAGACCTGGGCTACAGGTTATCCCCCTACATAACTGTAGTAGACAGACACCAGACCTGGGCTACAGGTTATCCCCCTACATAACTGTAGTAGACAGACACCAGACCTGGGCTACAGGTTACCCCCCTACATAACTGTAGTAGACAGACACCAGACCTGGGCTACAGGTTACCCCCTACATAACTGTAGTAGACAGACACCAGACCTGGGCTACAGGTTACCCCCTACATAACTGTAGTAGACAGACACCAGACCTGGGCTACAGGTTACCCCCTACATAACTGTAGTAGACAGACACCAGACCTGGGCTACAGGTTACCCCCTACATAACTGTAGTAGACAGACACCAGACCTGGACTACAGGGCTACAGGTTACCCCCTACATAACTGTAGTAGACAGACACCAGACCTGGGCTACAGGTTACCCCCCTACATAACTGTAGTAGACAGACACCAGACCTGGGCTACAGGTTACCCCCCTACATAACTGTAGTAGACAGACACCAGACCTGGGCTACAGGTTACCCCCCTACATAACTGTAGTAGACAGACACCAGACCTGGGCTACAGGTTACCCCCTACATAACTGTAGTAGACAGACACCAGACCTGGGCTACAGGTTACCCCCTACATAACTGTAGTAGACAGACACCAGACCTGGGCTACAGGTTACCCCCCTACATAACTGTAGTAGACAGACACCAGACCTGGGCTACAGGGCTACAGGTT
Organism: Salvelinus fontinalis; assembly: GCF_029448725.1. Classification (NCBI taxonomy): domain Eukaryota; kingdom Metazoa; phylum Chordata; class Actinopteri; order Salmoniformes; family Salmonidae; genus Salvelinus; species Salvelinus fontinalis. The sequence continues at coordinate 86,973,845 of NC_074668.1, forward strand.
ACCCCCTACATAACTGTAGTAGACAGACACCAGACCTGGGCTACAGGGCTACAGGTTACCCCCTACATAACTGTAGTAGACAGACACCAGACCTGGGCTACAGGGCTACAGGTTACCCCCTACATAACTGTAGTAGACAGACACCAGACCTGGGCTACAGGGCTACAGGTTACCCCCTACATAACTGTAGTAGACAGACACCAGACCTGGGCTACAGGTTACCCCCCTACATAACTGTAGTAGACAGACACCAGACCTGGGCTACAGGTTATCCCCCTACATAACTGTAGTAGACAGACACCAGACCTGGGCTACAGGTTACCCCCCTACATAACTGTAGTAGACAGACACCAGACCTGGGAACCTATTTGTTGGAACTACCCTGTATGTTGTGTTTTAGATGTTTTATTTGACCCCTACTCCACGACAAACCCTAAGCCAGTCCTCCTCTTTCTACAGGAAGCCCTAGCCTACAGGAAGCCCTAGCCAAGAAGGAAGCCCTAGCCTAGAAGGAAGCCCTAGCCTAGAAGGAAGCCCTAGCCTAGAAGGAAGCCCTAGCCTAGAAGGAAGCCCTAGCCAAGAAGGAAGCCCTAGCCAAGAAGGAAGCCCTAGCCTAGAAGGAAGCCCTAGCCTAGAAGGAAGCCCTAGCCTAGAAGGAAGCCCTAGCCTACAGGAAGCCCTAGCCTACAGGAAGCCCTAGCCTACAGGAAGCCCTAGCCTACAGGAAGCCCTAGCCTACAGGAAGCCCTAGCCTACAGGAAGCCCTAGCCTAGAAGGAAGCCCTAGCCTACAGGAAGCCCTAGCCTACAGGAAGCCCTAGCCTACAGGAAGCCCTAGCCTACAGGAAGCCCTAGCCTACAGGAAGCCCTAGCCTAGAAGGAAGCCCTAGCCTAGAAGGAAGCCCTAGCCTACAGGAAGCCCTAGTCTACAGGAAGCCCTAGCCTACAGGAAGCCCTAGCCTACAGGAAGCCCTAGACTACAGGAAGCCCTAGCCTAGAAGGAAGCCCTAGCCTAGAAGGAAGCCCTAGCCTACAGGAAGCCCTAGCCTACAGGAAGCTCTAGCCTACAGGAAGCCCTAGCCTACAGGAAGCCCTAGCCTACAGGAAGCCCTAGCCTACAGGAAGTCCTAGCCTACAGGAAGCCTTAGCCTACAGGAAGCCCTAGCCTACAGGAAGCCCCTAGCCTACAGGAAGCCCCTAGCCTACAGGAAGCCCTAGCCTACAGGAAGCCCTAGCCTACAGGAAGCCCTAGCCTACAGGAAGTCCTAGCCTACAGGAAGCCCCTAGCCTACAGGAAGCCCCTAGCCTACAGGAAGCCCCTAGCCTACAGGAAGCCCTAGCCTACAGGAAGCCCTAGCCTACAGGAAGCCCAAGCCTACAGGAAGCCCTAGCCTACAGGAAGCCCTAGCCTACAGGAAGCCCTAGCCTACAGGAAGCCCTAGCCTACAGGAAGCCCTAGCCTACAGGAAGCCCTAGCCTACAGGAAGCCCTAGACTACAGGAAGCCCTAGCCTACAGGAAGCCCTAGCCTAGAGGAAGCCCTAGCCTACAGGAAGCCCTAGACTACAGGAAGCCCTAGCCTACAGGAAGCCCTAGCCTACAGGAAGCCCTAGCCTACAGGAAGCCCTAGCCTACAGGAAGCCCTAGCCTAGAAGGAAGCCCTAGCCTAGAAGGAAGCCCTAGCCTAGAAGGAAGCCCTAGCCTAGAAGGAAGCCCTAGCCTAGAAGGAAGCCCTAGCCTAGAAGGAAGCCCTAGCCTAGAAGGAAGCCCTAGCCTAGAAGGAAGCCCTAGCCTACAGGAAGCCCTAGCCTACAGGAAGCCCTAGCCTACAGGAAGCCCTAGCCTACAGGAAGCCCTAGCCTACAGGAAGCCCTAGCCTACAGGAAGCCCTAGCCTAGAAGGAAGCCCTAGCCTACAGGAAGCCCTAGCCTACAGGAAGCCCTAGCCTACAGGAAGCCCTAGCCTACAGGAAGCCCTAGCCTACAGGAAGCCCTAGACTACAGGAAGCCCTAGCCTAGAAGGAAGCCCTAGCCTACAGGAAGCCCTAGTCTACAGGAAGCCCTAGCCTACAGGAAGCCCTAGCCTACAGGAAGCCCTAGACTACAGGAAGCCCTAGCCTAGAAGGAAGCCCTAGCCTAGAAGGAAGCACTAGCCTAGAAGGAAGCCCTAGCCTACAGGAAGCCCTAGCCTACAGGAAGCTCTAGCCTACAGGAAGCCCTAGCCTACAGGAAGCCCTAGCCTACAGGAAGCCCTAGCCTACAGGAAGCCCTAGCCTACAGGAAGTCCTAGCCTACAGGAAGCCTTAGCCTACAGGAAGCCCTAGCCTACAGGAAGCCCCTAGCCTACAGGAAGCCCCTAGCCTACAGGAAGCCCCTAGCCTACAGGAAGCCCCTAGCCTACAGGAAGCCCCTAGCCTACAGGAAGCCCTAGCCTACAGGAAGCCCTAGCCTACAGGAAGCCCTAGCCTACAGGAAGTCCTAGCCTACAGGAAGCCCCTAGCCTACAGGAAGCCCCTAGCCTACAGGAAGCCCCTAGCCTACAGGAAGCCCTAGCCTACAGGAAGCCCTAGCCTACAGGAAGCCCTAGCCTACAGGAAGCCCTAGCCTACAGGAAGCCCCAGCCTACAGGAAGCCCTAGCCTACAGGAAGCCCTAGCCTCTGTCTGTATGTTGTGTAGAACTAGTAGTATTTAAACGAGGTGTAATAGCCGTCTCCACAACAACCAGATGTAACTCACCTCAGTGTGTCCTCTTCACAATGGCCCTTCTAACGTCCGTCTACTCCTCTGGCCTGCTGTGTTGGGGGAGTAGGGGAACGTTGTTGGGGGAGTAGGGGAACGTTGTTGGGGGAGTAGGGGAACGTTGTTGGCTACACAACCTCATCCAGGCCCAAAGACCTGCGCAGACACACACCATGTTAGACCATGAGCCACGGAAGTGTACCAGCAATGTGAGGTGGTGGAGTGCCAAGTCTGTGAGTGTGTGTGTGTGTGTGTGTGTGTGTGTGTGTGTGTGTGTGTGTGTGTGTGTGTGTGTGTGTGTGCGTGTGTGCGTGTGTGCGCGTGTGTGCGTGTGTGCGTGTGTGCGCGTGTGTGCGTGTGTGTATGTATATATATATATATATATATATTCTCACAGATGCAACCCAGATCTGCACACTGGCGTCTATCCCTTCCACAACAGCATATTTCCCTGATGGGGACACAAACACACATCCATGTATCTTTCTCCCCCACCCCTGTCTGTCTGTACAAACACACATCCATGTATCTTTCTCCCACACCCCTGTCTGTCTGTACAAACACACATCCATGTATCTTTCTCCCCCACCCCTGTCTGTCTGTACAAACACACATCCATGTATCTTTCTCCCCCACCCCTGTCTGTCTGTACAAACACACATCCATGTATCTTTCTCCCTCACCCCTGTGTCTGTACAAACACACATCCATGTATCTTTCTCCCTCACCCCTGTCTGTCTGTACAAACACACATCCATGTATCTTTCTCCCCCACCCCTGTCTGTCTGTACAAACACACATCCATGTATCTTTCTCCCCCACCCCTGTCTGTCTGTCTGTACAAACACACATCCATGTATCTTTCTCCCCCACCCCTGTCTGTCTGTACAAACACACATCCATGTATCTTTCTCCCACACCCCTGTCTGTCTGTACAAACACACATCCATGTATCTTTCTCCCCCACCCCTGTCTGTCTGTACAAACACACATCCATGTATCTTTCTCCCACACCCCTGTCTGTCTGTACAAACACATTCACCTACTTGAGTCTAAAGGTCAGATGTGTCATTTGTGTATAAATGTGATCCTGGCTAGGTTTAATGTTAACTAGGCTGAGCATTTAGATGCCCAAGAGTTACAATGAGCCCTGAATAACATAGGGTGCGTCCCCAAATGACACTATAAAGGGGAATAGGGAGCCATTTAGGAGACTGTCATGTCTAGGTGCAACTATCCACACACAGAGTAGAGAAACAGCACAACCGTGGCTGTAGTATCGGCTATCATTCAGTCAAGCTCCACCTTCCTCTGCAGTTGAGGAAACTCACTCATCTCCTAATAGTCGGGTCTGGTATGTTGTCTACAAAAGCCTGGCTACGGTCACACCCCATACACTCTTTAAATAGCCCGGACTAGCAGGCTCGTACATGCAGTGATAGCCAGTGACCGGTTATGACTACCCACATATGCCACATGCCCTCTTCAAAGGGGGGGACACCCTTGACCCTAACTGCTACAGACCTATATCTATCCTACCCTGCCTTTCTAAGGTCTTCGAAAGCCAAGTCAACAAACAGATTACCGACCATTTCGAATCACACCACACCTTCTCCGCTATGCAATCTGGTTTCAGAGCTGGTCATGGGTGCACCTCAGCCACGCTCAAGGTCATAAACGATATCGTAACCGCCATCGATAGGAAACAATACTGTGCAGCCGTATTCATTGACCTGGCCAAGGCTTTTGACTCTGTCAATCACCACATCCTCATTGGCAGACTCGACAGCCTTGGTTTCTCTAATGATTGCCTCGCCTGGTTCACCAACTACTTCTCTGATAGAGTTCAGTGTGTCAAATCGGAGGGTCTGTTGTCCGGGCCTCTGGCAGTCTCTATGGGGGTGCCACAGGGTTCAATTCTTGGACCGACTCTCTTCTCTGTTTACATCAATGATGTCGCTCTTGCTGCTGGTGATTCTCTGATCCACCTCTACACAGACGACACCATTCTGTATACTTCTGGCCCTTCTTTTGACACTGTGTTAACAACCCTCCAGGCGAGCTTCAATGCCATACAACTCTCCTTCCGTGGCCTCCAACTGCTCTTAAATACAAGTAAAACCAAATGCATGCTCTTCAACCGATCGCTGCCTGCTCCTGCCCGCCTGTCCAACATCACTACTTTGGACGGCTCTGACTTAGAATATGTGGACAACTACAAATACCTAGGTGTCTGGTTAGACTGTAAACTCTCCTTCCAGACCCACATCAAACATCTCCAATCCAAAGTCAAATCTAGAATTGGCTTCCTATTCCGCAACAAAGCATCCTTTACTCATGCTGCCAAACATACCCTTGTAAAACTGACCATCCTACCAATCCTCGACTTCGGTGATGTCATTTACAAAATAGCCTCCAAAACCCTACTCAATAAATTGGATGCAGTCTATCACAGTGCCATCCGTTTTGTCACCAAAGCCCCATATACTACCCACCACTGCGACCTGTACACTCTCGTTGGCTGGCCCTCGCTTCATACTCGTCGCCAAACCCATTGGTTCCAGGTCATCTACAAGACCCTGCTAGGTAAAGTCCCCCCTTATCTCAGCTCGCTGGTCACCATAGCAGCACCTACCCGTAGCACGCGCTCCAGCAGGTATATCTCTCTAGTCACCCCCAAAACCAATTCTTCCTTTGGACGCCTCTCCTTCCAGTTCTCTGCTGCCAATGACTGGAACGAACTACAAAAATCTCTGAAACTGGAAACACCTATCTCCCTCACTAGCTTTAAGCACCAGCTGTCAGAGCAGCTCATAGATTACTGCACCTGTACATAACCCATCTACAATTTAGCCCAAACAACTACCTCTTTACCTACTGTATTTATTTATTAATTTATTTTGCTCCTTTGCACCCCATTATTTCTGTCTCTACTTTGCACTTTCTTCCAATGCAAACCAACCATTCCAGTGTTTTTTTTAAATATTTTTTTTATTTTACTTGCTGTGTTGTACTCACTTCGCCTCCATGGCCTTTTTATATTTTTATTTATTTATACATATATCTGTTTGCCTTCACCTCCCTTATCTCACCTCACTTGCTCACATTGTATATAGACTTATTTTTTTTCCCACTGTATTATTGACTATATGTTTGTTTTTACTCCATGTGTAACTATGTGTTGTTGTATGTGTCGAACTGCTTTGCTTTATCTTGGCCAGGTCGCAATTGTAAATGAGAACGTGTTCTCAATTTGCCTACCTGGTTAAATAAAGGTTAAATAAAATAAAATAAATAAACATAGTTCTGATCCAGTCCACATCGTCTCTTTGGTTTACTGTGTTACAAGAAGAACACCTGTCATATCTGATCTACTAGCAATTCATTTGATCACTACTTTCTGAAGAACATTTATTCAGGTTTGAACATGTTTCTTTGGTAGCTAACGCTACTAGTAACTAATGTGTGAAACATTTTTTTGCATGATTATTCCCCATAACACATTTGTCATATCTGTTTGAGCGACAGACACACAGCAGCGGATGTATGAACGGATTTAAAAATGGTCAATTATATTAGCTAAGCTAGCTACAATTATTAACTTCAGCAAATCATTCAAACCAATAAGAAAGCAATCGCTCTTCACGAGTCGTGATTAACGTTAGCTAGCATTGACAACATGTTACAACGGTTGCTATTTTGCCCTAATTGACCAACAATTGTTCCTAGCTAAATCAAAGCTTAGCTAGCCAGTTAGCATAACAATACCACATCTGTTTAGAACTAACCCATCTCGTTGTTGTATCTGTGACAATACTGCCAATTCTGTTAGCATAGTTAAGTTAACTGGCCAAACTAGCTAACGTTATCTGTCGCTTCTTACCACAATGTTCCTTGTTCGAGACCAGACGTGGATGTATGTCTTCGGTTACATTTTTATACGGTGTATTATTTTCATCCCAAAGAAATCCACAAACAACCACCATCTTCACCCTCCCTCCCTCTCCCTCTCTCTCTCTCTCTCTCTCTCTCTCTCTCTCTCTCTCTCACAACTCACACCAACGCTAACAGCTGGAGGAATTACTTCCGGGTGTAGCTTTTTCCTGATTGGTCTGTACGGTGAGTCGGTTGTTGACAACCGAAGCGTTTTAACAAAGCCGATTTATGGTCAAACTGGTTTCTGCATTGTCCGAACAGTATTTACGGTGATGCGGCTCTGCAGATGCAGGGCATTCACACTTCTTAAACTTCGCAGAGCCACAAATATAATGAGACAGACATTTCACCGGATGTATAAATGTGAAGCATCCGCTTGGGGGGGGGGGGTTCCTCTCACTAACAAATATGGTGATGAGAGGAAGCCCAGTGGCCTGCAGTGGGAGAAGATGGAACGAAATGTTCTCATCGATTAAACAAATGATCTCAATACAGTTTTCTGTTCCCAAAAACGTTAATATGATACGAACAGAGTGGACTACGTTTTTTAGACCTTACCCTGTGCCAAAATAAACAAAAAAGCGTTGTTTAGAAGGAGCGCAAGGGTAAATTGAGATTTTGCACACACGCACCTAACAGAGTAGGTGTTCCTTAACGGAAATATGCAAATATATGCTAGAACGAAAGACTTCATAATTCATAATGGTGACGTTAATTGACTGATATTATCTCATAGAACAAAACCTATAAGATCTCCTAAGCCTGTGTTAACCTCAGACCGTATTTTCGGGCGTTTATACCAAAACCCTATTCTTTCCCCATTAATTTTCGCCATAGGAACGGCTGAACGAACCAGAGGTAACTCATATAAGGGTTTTAAGGACTACAAGCTGGCGAGCTCTATAAAAACCAGGCAAGTAATTATACTTGGAGTCCTTGGAGTTTCACTTTCCAAGCATCTCTGTTTTCTCCGCTTATTAGATGGCGCTGTTTCATGGTGTCAAGTCTGGGACAGTAAGTCACCGGTATGTTGGTAAACAGCGCCATCCAGTGGACGAGAGTGAACGTGCACCTGGTGATCTCTAAAGTCACAGAAGTCACATAGCAGCTGAGAGGTGGACGTGATCATTTCCATGCGAGTTGGTACTCTTGGTACTGTGATTAGCCCGCAGTACCAGGCAGGAGGTACAACTCGTTTGGTACCAAAGTGTGTTTCGGTTGAAACTTAAGTCATAGTTAGCTAGCTAAAATAAAGTGGTCACGTTATTTATTAGGGATTTATTTGGGGGTTTTATTTAGTCGTTTTGTATAGCTAGGTTTCATTGTGTTGACTGTGATGTGTTTTGTCGGTGGGTAAAAAACAGCGAGTTGAAAAATACTTCAACACTGAACAAAAATATAAATGTGACACGTAAAGATTTGGTTCCATGGTTCATGACCAAACATAGTTTTTCCCCGGAATGTTCCATACGCACAGAAGCGCTTATTTCTCTCAAATTTTGAGCACAAATTTGTTCACATCCCTGTTAGTGAGCATTTCTCATTTGCCAATATAATCCACTTTACAGGTGTGGCATAACAAGAAGCTGATTAAACAGCGTGATCATTACACAGGAGCACCTTGTGCTGGGGGCACACAATGCCACAGATGTCTCAAGTTTTGAGGGAGCGTGCAATTGGCATGCTGACTGCAGGAATGTCTACCAGAGCTGTTGCCAGAGATGTGAATGTTTAGAGAATTTAGCAGCCCAAGACCTCCACATCTTCTTCACCTGCGGGATTGTCGAGGAGGGGTGGAGAAAAATTCATTCTGATTGGCTGGGCCTGGCTCCCCAGTGGGTGGGCCTGACTGTTAAGTGGGTGGGCCTATGCCCTTCCAGGCCCACTCATGGCTGTGCCCCTGCCCAGTCAACTGAAATCCATAGATTAGGGCCTTATGAATGACTGATTTCCTTATATGAACTGTAACTCAATCAAATCTATGAAATTGTCACATTTATATTTTTGTTCAGTATAACTACATGGTGGAGTAATTGTGTTCATGCTCAAAGAAACCACAAGGGGGAACTGGTGCTCACTGTCAGCCTGGGCATCATTTACACCTTGTCAGGCCATCTGCCACATTGGGGAACTGGTGCTCACTGTCAGCCTGGGCATCATTTACACCTTGTCAGGCCATCTGCCACATTGGCCAACCTGGTTGAGACCTGCTAGACAGGCCATGATGTCAATCACAAGGTGCGGAAAGAAATCTATAGGAATTTATCAATAGGAGTGTGAGGGTTCCTGTTGTGAGGGTTCCAGTTGTGAGGGTTCCGGTTGTGAGGGTTCCGGTTGTGAGGGTTCCGGTTGTGAGGGTTCCGGGTGTGAGGGTTCCGGTTGTGAGGGTTCCGGTTGTGAGGGTTCCTGTTGTGAGGGTTCCGGTTGTGAGGGTTCCTGTTGTGAGGGTTCTGGTTGTGAGGGTTCCGGTTCTGAGGGTGTTGAGTGTGAGAGTAGAGTCCCTCTCCTCCCATCTCCTCTCATCTCCTCGTATCTCCTCTCGTTCTGTCTCTATGGTCCAGACCAGTAGTCTACCTTGTCTATGCCCTGTTGATTGCTCTCTAGAGCAATCAAATACTCTTAGGTAGAAATACTCTTAAAGATCGGCTATGAAAAGCCAACTGACATTTACTCCTGATTATTATTTGACCATGCTGGTCATTTATGAACATTTGAACATCTTGGCCATGTTCTGTTATAATCTCCACCAGGCACAGCCAGAAGACGACTGGCCACCCCTCATAGCCTGGTTCCTCTCTAGGTTTCTTCCTAGGTTTTGGCCTTTCTAGGGAGTTTTTCCTAGCCGCCATGCTTCTACACCTGCATTGCTTGCTGTTTGGGGTTTTAGGCTGGGTTTCTGTACAGCACTTCGAGATATTAGCTGATGTACGAAGGGCTATATAAAATAAACTTGATTTGATTTGATACAGGGAAATAGTTTTGGTTGGTTTAATAATAAATACGTATTTTTGAAGTAAATGTCCCGTTGTCTTCTGAGAGTTGCTGAACATTTTCCACATTTTTTTGGGCCCCTCTCCTCTCCTCTCCTCTCCTCTCCTCTCCTCTTCTACCCTCCAGCCCTCCTCTCTACTCTACCCCTCCCCCTCATATTCTCTCTTCTTCTCTCCTTGCTAATACAGGACATACAGGTAACTGCCAAAATAAACGAAACACCAGCAGAAGGTGTTTTAATAGGGCGTTGGGTCACCACGAGCCAGAACAGCTTCAATGCACCTTGATATAGATTATACAAGTGTCTGGTACTCTATTGGAGGGATGTGACACCATTCTTCCACGAGAAATTCCATCATTTGGTGTTTTGTTGACAGTGGTGGAAAACGCTGCCTCAGGCACCTCTCCTGAATCTCTGTTCAACTGGGTTCTTTAAAAAAAAAAAAAACTTTTCCTCCCCAATTTCGTGGTTTCCAATTGGTAGTTACAGTCTTGTCTCATCGCTGCAACTCCCGTTACGGACTCGGGAGAGGCGAAGGTCGAGAGCCGTGTGTTCTCCGAAACACAACCCAGCCAAGCCGCACTGCTTCTTGACACAATGCCCACTTTAACCCGGAAGCCAGCCGCACCAATGTGTCGGAGGAAACACCTGGCGACCTGGTCAGCGTGCACTGCGCCCGGCCCGCCACAGGAGTCGCTAGTGCACGATGGAACAAGGACATCCCTGCCGGCCAAACCCTCCCCTAACCCGGACGCAGCTGGGTCAAACCCTCCCCTAACCCGGACGACGCTGGGCAAATAGGTAGATGATCAGCATCAGTCAGGTACTAGCAGGTCAGGTCAGGATAGAGTGAGGGTGAGCAGGTTAGTGACTGAGTGACTAGCAGGTCAGGCCAGGATAGAGTGAGGGTGAGCAGGTTAGTTACTGAGTGACTAGCAGGTCAGGATAGAGTGAGGGTGAGCAGGTTAGTTACTGAGTGACTGAGTGACTAGCAGGTCAGTCCAGGATAGAGTGAGGGTGAGCAGGTTAGTTACTGAGTGACTGAGTGAGTGACTGAGTGACTAGCAGGTCAGCTCAGGATAGAGTGAGGGTGAGCAGGTTAGTTACTGAGTGACTGAGTGAGTGACTGAGTGACTAGCAGGTCAGGTCAGGATAGAGTGAGGATGAGCAGGTTAGTTACTGAGTGACTGAGTGACTAGCAGGTCAGGTCAGGATAGAGTGAGGGTGAGCAGGTTAGTTACTGAGTAACTAGCAGGTCAGGTCAGGATAGACCCAGTCGGTATTAGACAGAACGTTGCGGCCCTGCCCGCCTGCGGGGAAAACAACCTGTGGTTACCTAGGTTACTCCATTGGCTCACAGCAAAAACGTTTTCTGTTTTTTTTGCTTGTTTTAGTCAATTACAAAACTACATTAAAGAAAAGTACATGACTTTTCAACATTGCCTGATCCTGAGCGTTCTCACAACTTAGATAAATGTAATTCCCTTCCCCTTTTCATGGCAGCAATAATGTTAGCCATGTGAGTGAGCGCTAGCTAGCTACCAATCGGAACATTAAGCTAGCTAGCTAGTTACCAACTGGAACATTAAGCTAGCTAGCTATCGACCAGAACATTAAGCTAGCTAGCTACCAACTGGAACATTAAGCTAGCTAGCTACTGACCGGAACATTAAGCTAGCTAGCTACTGACCGGAACATTAAGCTAGCTAGCTAGCTACCGACCGGAACATTAAGCTAGCTAGCTACTGACCGGAACATTAAGCTAGCTAGCTACTGACCGGAACATTAAGCTAGCTAGTGTTGATGAATCGTTACTGGAGAAATGAGACCAAGTTGAGACATTGGACGAGGTGGATAAGGTATAGTAAAGGCAGTTTATTCAAAGGTAAAGATATCTGGCAAAGCGTGCTGCACGGACTCGTTCGTTCAGTTCTTAGGGAACTATCGGAAGAGAGCCCCGAAACATGGTGTGCAGGTCATTTATACAGTAAAATGACGTAGGTATATTCTGGGAGTCTGTTCGTCGGATTGGTCGCTCTGGGTCGTGGGTAGTCCTGTTCGGGCCTGGTGTCGACGTTCCATTGGCTCTTAACATTGTTCTTTGTCTTCGAGTCCCAACCTTGAAAAGAATGTGTGTGCGTGTTGTGGTTGCAGGGGCCTGTTCTGGGTGTGGGTGTGTGTGTCTGTGGTTGTTATCTGATGAGAGCAGAATGTGTCTGAGAGAAAAGCGGGGGGGGGTGGGTGCATGTTGTGCAAAGGATAGCTTGTGTTGAGAAGTTGTTATAACAAGTTTCCAGTATCTATTACAATTTCTTACACTAGCTAGCTACCGACCGGAACATTAAGCTAGCTAGCTACTGACCGTAACATTAAGCTAGCTAGCTAGCTACTGACCGGAACATTAAGCTAGCTAGCTAGCTACTGACCGGAACATTAAGCTAGCTAGCTAGCTACTGACCGGAACATTAAGCTAGCTAGCTAGCTACCGACCGGAACATTAAGCTAGCTAGCTACTGACCGGAACATTAAGCTAGCTAGCTACTGACCGGAACATTAAGCTAGCTAGCTAGCTACTGACCGGAACATTAAGCTAGCTAGCTAGCTACCGACCGGAACATTAAGCTAGCTAGCTACTGACCGGAACATTAAGCTAGCTAGCTACCGACCGACCAAGACCAACAATTAAACCAGTTAAATGTCTTAACTGTGACGGCCTAGCGGTACAGCTACAGGTAGTGAGTGGAGCTACAAATGGACTAGATTAAACCAGTTCAATGTCTTAACTGTGATGATATGTTTTCACACACATAGCAACATGTAGCCTATTTGGACACCGGGTCCCCACATTTCCCCACTCTCCCATGCTGAATAGCCTGAAGCCACAGGGCTCTCTACGGTCCAGACCAGTAGTCTAACAGACTAGTGTTGTCTCTAGCAACATGTAGCCTACTTGGACACCGGGTCCCCACTCTCCCACGCTGAATAGCCTGAAGCCACAGGGCTCACTACGGTCCAGACCAGTAGTCTAACAGACTAGTGTTGTCTCTAGCAACATGTAGCCTACTTGGACACCGGGTCCCCACTCTCCCACGCTGAATAGCCTGAAGCCACAGGGCTCACTACGGTCCAGACCAGTAGTCTAACAGACTAGTGTTGTCTCTAGCAACATGTAGCCTACTTGGACACCGGGTCCCCACTCTCCCACGCTGAATAGCCTGAAGCCACAGGGCTCTCTACGGTCCAGACCAGTAGTCTAACAGACTAGTGTTGTCTCTAGCAACATGTAGCCTACTTGGACACCGGGTCCCCACATTTCCCCACTCTCCCACGCTGAATAGCCTGAAGCCACAGGGCTCACTACGGTCCAGACCAGTAGTCTAACAGACTAGTGTTGTCTCTAGCAACATGTAGCCTACTTGGACACCGGGTCCCCACTCTCCCACGCTGAATAGCCTGAAGCCACAGGGCTCTTCTCACAGCCTGTATTTCCCTACCTGGGAGCGTTGCAAACTGTAGGTCGGGACTTTTTGACCTGGTGCCATGTACAGTGCATTCGGGAAAGTATTCAGACCCCTTGACTTTATCCACATTACAGCCTTATTCGAAAATGGATTTTTAAAACAAGTCTTCATCAATCTACACACAATACCCCATAAAGACAAAGTGAAAACAGGTTTACATTTTTTACAGGTTTACAGGTCAACAAATATTAAAACATAAATACCTTATTTATATAAGTATTCAGACCCTTTGCTCTGAGACTCAAAATTTGAGCTCAGGTGCATCCTGTTTCCATTGATCATCCTTGAGATGTTTCTACAACTTGATTGGAGTCCACTTGTGGTAAATTCAATTGATTGGACATGATTTGGAAAGGCACACACCTGTCTATATAAGGTCTCACAGTTGACAGTGCATCTCAGAGAAAAAAACAAGACATGAGGTCGAAGGAATTGTCCGTAGAGCCCCGAGACCTGATTGTGTCGAGGCACAGATCTGAGGCGGTGACCAAGAACCCGATGGTCACTCTAACAGAGCTCCAGAGTTCCTCTGTGGAGATGGGAGAACCTTCCAGAAGGACAACCATCTCTGCAGCACTCCACCCATCAGGCCTTTACGGTAGAGTGGCCAGACGGAAACCGATTGGAGTTTGCCAAAAGGCACCTAAAGGACTCTCAGACCATGCGAAACAAGATTCTCTGGTCTGATGAAACCAAGATTGAACTCTTTGGCCTGAATGCTAAGTGTCACGTCTGGAGGAAACCTGGCACCATCCCTACGGTGACGCATGGTGGTGGCTGCACCATGCTGTGGGGATTTCTTTCAGCGGCAGGGACTGGGAGACTCGTCAGCATTGTGGGAAAGATGAACGGAGAAAAGTACAGAGAGATCCTTGATGAAAACCTGCTCCAGAGCGCTCAGGACCTCAGACTGGGGTGAAGGTTCACCTTCCAACAGGACAACGACCCTAAGCACACAGCCAAGACAACGCAGGAGTGTCTTCGAGACAAGTTTCAATGTCCTTGAGTGGCCCAGCCAGAGCCCAGCCTTGAACCCGATCCAACATCTGTGGAGAGACCTGAAAATAGCTGTGCAGCGATGCTCCCCATCCAACCTGACAGAGCTTGAGAGGATCTGCAGAGAAGAATGGGAGATACTCCCCAAATACAGGTGTGCTAAGCTTGTAGCGTCATACCCAAGAAGACTCAAGGCTGTAATCGCTGACAAAGGTGCTTCAACAAAGTACTGAGTAAAGGATCTGAATACTTATGTAAATGTGATATTTTAGTTTTTACTTTTTAATACATTTGCAAATTTCCTAAACCTGTTTTTGCTTTGTCAGTATGGGTTATTTTGTGTAGATTGATGAGGGGAAAAAATGTATTTACTCCATTTTAGAATAAGTCTGTAACGTAACAAAATGTGGAAAAAGTCAAGGGGTCTGAATACTTTCCCGAATGCAAAACAGAGCAGCTTTCATTTCCGTGTAGCAAAAAAATCAACTACCAAGTTGGTTCTTTTACAATGGCGGATGAATGGGAAAGAACGTTCGTTTCCCCCAATTTGTGGGCGAGGAAAATTCCCTATTAGGTGAATATGGACTGGGAGTATAAAGGGAGAGTGAGCAGCTTGCTAGCGGAGGAAGACGAGAGGGAAGGATGGAAAAGAGGGAGGAGAGGCTCTGTTTTCACTCTCACCTAAGAAGCGGGTGAACAGAGCTTTCACAGGGCTGTAGCAGGGTTGTAGCAGGGCTGTGGGTGAAGATGGGATAGGATTAGCTCTAAGCCTGCTCCCAGCAGATGCTCTGGCTCCTTTGGGCTCATCTCAGTTTAGCATGGAAAGCTCCTAACTCTTATAGAGAGGCTGGACGAACAGGCTTATTCTGTTACAAGTTAAGCCAAAAGGGGGGTGTCAGGCCTAATGCCAACACTGTAGCACATGGCAGCAGGTGGTCACACTCCTAGAAACACTCATCAAAATAACAACACAGATCGGAAGGGTACACTTCCTGGCTTTTACTTCCTGCTTCGCTCCTATGGGTCCACTCACAACGGTCCACCCATTATGACATCATTGACTTGAATGGGCCTGTTCTAAAGGATTACATCTATTTTTATCATCAATTGCGTACAAGGTCCAACAGAAACGTGATATTCACTCTAACCAGGGAGAGATTCACATACTGTAGACATAACACGTGGTCATCCCTACTGCCTCTGATCTGGCGGACTCACTAAACACAAATGCATCATTTGTAAATGATGAGCCTAGGGGCGGTAGGTAGCCTAGTGGTTAGAGTGTAGGGGCGGTAGGTAGCCTAGTGGTTAGAGTGTAGGGGCGGTAGGTAGCCTAGTGGTTAGAGTGTAGGGACGGCAGGTAGCCTAGTGGTTAGAGTGTAGGGGCGGTAGGTAGCCTAGTGGTTAGAGTGTAGGGACGGCAGGTAGCCTAGTGGTTAGAGTGTAGGGGCGGTAGGTAGCCTAGTGGTTAGAGTGTAGGGACGGCAGGTAGCCTAGTGGTTAGAGTGTAGGGGCGGTAGGTAGCCTAGTGGTTAGAGTGTAGGGGCGGTAGGTAGCCTAGTGGTTAGAGTGTAGGGACGGCAGGTAGCCTAGTGGTTAGAGTGTAGGGGCGGTAGGTAGCCTAGTGGTTAGAGTGTAGGGCGGTAGGTAGCCTAGTGGTTAGAGTGTAGGGGAGGTAGGTAGCCTAGTGGTTAGAGTGTAGGGGCGGTAGGTAGCCTAGTGGTTAGAGTGTAGGGGCGGTAGGTAGCCTAGTGGTTAGAGTGTAGGGGCGGTAGGTAGCCTAGTGGTTAGAGTGTAGGGGCGGTAGGTAGCCTAGTGGTTAGAGTGTAGGGGCGGTAGGTAGCCTAGTGGTTAGAGTGTAGGGGCGGTAGGTAGCCTAGTGGTTAGAGTGTAGGGGCGGTAGGTAGCCTAGTGGTTAGAGTGTAGGGGCGGTAGGTAGCCTAGTGGTTAGAGTGTAGGGGCGGTAGGTAGCCTAGTGGTTAGAGTGTAGGGGCGGTAGGTAGCCTAGTGGTTAGAGTGTAGGGGCGGTAGGTAGCCTAGTGGTTAGAGTGTAGGGGCGGTAGGTAGCCTAGTGGTTAGAGTGTAGGGGCGGTAGGTAGCCTAGTGGTTAGAGTGTAGGGGCGGTAGGTAGCCTAGTGGTTAGAGTGTAGGGGAGGTAGGTAGCCTAGTGGTTAGAGTGTAGGGGCGGTAGGTAGCCTAGTGGTTAGAGTGTAGGGGCGGTAGGTAGCCTAGTGGTTAGAGTGTAGGGGCGGTAGGTAGCCTAGTGGTTAGAGTGTAGGGGCGGTAGGTAGCCTAGTGGTTAGAGTGTAGGGGCGGTAGGTAGCCTAGTGGTTAGAGTGTAGGGGCGGTAGGTAGCCTAGTGGTTAGAGTGTAGGGGCGGTAGGTAGCCTAGTGGTTAGAGTGTAGGGGCGGTAGGTAGCCTAGTGGTTAGAGTGTAGGGGCGGTAGGTAGCCTAGTGGTTAGAGTGTAGGGGCGGTAGGTAGCCTAGTGGTTAGAGTGTAGGGGCGGTAGGTAGCCTAGTGGTTAGAGTGTAGGGGCGGTAGGTAGCCTAGTGGTTAGAGTGTAGGGGCGGTAGGTAGCCTAGTGGTTAGAGTGTAGGGGCGGTAGGTAGCCTAGTGGTTAGAGTGTAGGGGCGGTAGGTAGCCTAGTGGTTAGAGTGTAGGACTAGTAACCGAAAGGTTGCAAGATCGAATCCCTGAGCTGACAAGGTAAAAATCTGCCCCTGAACAAGGCAGTTAACCCACTGTTCCCCGGGCCCTGAACAAGGCAGTTAACCCACTGTTCCCCGGGCCCTGAACAAGGCAGTTCCTAGGCCGTCATTGAAAATAAGAATTTGTTCTTAACTGACTTGCCTAGTAAAATTAGAAAAGGTCCCTCTAGGTGGGAAGGACTATCCACTGGCAGGAGAGTGGCCTTTCCTTGGAGCAACTCTGTCCCCAGGACGAACAACAAGGTAAGTCAAGAGTTGAAATTGAATCTACTAGAAGTAATAAAGAAAACAAATTGATGGAAATGTTCATGACGTCTAATTTATGTAATGCGACAGATGATTGTGTGGATTATCCTTCAGACCTGTTAGGAAAGAAAAGTCTGTCTCGCTCTCTGTGTCTCTCTGTGTGTCAGATACTGTACTTGGAGTGTGTTCTCTATCCTGCCTGGGATGGGCGTGGTTTATCATTTTGGAAATATTCTATTGGTCCATTAAGCCAGGCAAGCTCAATCTTTTACCAAATAGGGCTATATACAACTGATTGGCTCAAACACATTTAGAAGGAAAGAAATTCCACAAATTAACTTTTAACAAGATACACCTGTTAATTGAAATGCATTCCAGGTGACTACCTCATGAAGCTGGTGGTGTCACACCCCTGATCAGTTTCACCTGTCTTTGTGCTGGTCTCCACCCCCCACCAGGTGTCTCCCATCTCCCCTCACCTGTCTTTGTGCCTGTCTCCACCCCCCCCACCTGTCTTTGTGCCTGTCTCCACCCCCCCCACCAGGTGTCTCCCATCTCCTCTCACCTGTCTTTGTGCCTGTCTCCACCCCCCCCACCTGTCTTTGTGCCTGTCTCCACCCCCCCCACCTGTCTTTGTGCCTGTCTCCACCCCCCACCAGGTGTCTCCCATCTCCTCTCACCTGTCTTTGTGCCTGTCTCCACCCCCCCCACCTGTCTTTGTGCCTGTCTCCACCCCCCCCACCTGTCTTTGTGCTTGTCTCCACCCCCCACCAGGTGTATCCATCTCCCCTCACCTGTCTTTGTGCTTGTCTCCACCCCCCACCAGGTGTCTCCCATC
Source organism: Salvelinus fontinalis (assembly GCF_029448725.1). Taxonomy (NCBI): domain Eukaryota; kingdom Metazoa; phylum Chordata; class Actinopteri; order Salmoniformes; family Salmonidae; genus Salvelinus; species Salvelinus fontinalis. The sequence goes on from NC_074668.1 coordinate 86,991,821, forward strand.
TCCCCTCACCTGTCTTTGTGCTGGTCTCCACCCCCCACCAGGTGTCTCCCATCTCCCCTCACCTGTCTTTGTGCTTGTCTCCACCCCCCACCAGGTGTCTCCCATCTCCTCTCACCTGTCTTTGTGCCTGTCTCCACCCCCCCCACCTGTCTTTGTGCCTGTCTCCACCCCCCCCACCTGTCTTTGTGCCTGTCTCCACCCCCCACCAGGTGTCTCCCATCTCCTCTCACCTGTCTTTGTGCCTGTCTCCACCCCCCACCAGGTGTCTCCCATCTCCTCTCACCTGTCTTTGTGCCTGTCTCCACCCCCCACCAGGTGTCTCCATCTCCTCTCACCTGTCTTTGTGCTTGTCTCCACCCCCCACCAGGTGTCTCCCATCTCCCCTCACCTGTCTTTGTGCTTGTCTCCACCCCCCACCAGGTGTCTCCCATCTCCCCTCACCTGTCTTTGTGCTGGTCTCCACCCCCCACCAGGTGTCTCCCATCTCCCCTCACCTGTCTTTGTGCCTGTCTCCACCCCCCCCACCTGTCTTTGTGCCTGTCTCCACCCCCCCCACCAGGTGTCTCCCATCTCCTCTCACCTGTCTTTGTGCCTGTCTCCACCCCCCACCAGGTGTCTCCATCTCCCCTCACCTGTCTTTGTGCCTGTCTCCACCCCCCACCAGGTGTCTCCCATCTCCCCTCACCTGTCTTTGTGCTTGTCTCCACCCCCCACCAGGTGTCTCCCATCTCCCCTCACCTGTCTTTGTGCCTGTCTCCACCCCCCCCCCCCCCACCAGGTGTCTCCCATCTCCCCTCACCTGTCTTTGTGCCTGTCTCCACCCCCCACCAGGTGTCTCCCATCTCCCCTCACCTGTCTTTGTGCTTGTCTCCACCCCCCACCAGGTGTCTCCCATCTCCTCTCACCTGTCTTTGTGCCTGTCTCCACCCCCACCAGGTGTCTCCCATCTCCTCTCACCTGTCTTTGTGCTTGTCTCCACCCCCCACCAGGTGTCTCCATCTCCTCTCACCTGTCTTTGTGCTTGTCTCCACCCCCACCAGGTGTCTCCATCTCCTCTCACCTGTCTTTGTGCCTGTCTCCACCCCCCACCAGGTGTCTCCCATCTCCCCTCATCTGTCTTTGTGCTTGTCTCCACCCCCACCAGGTGTATCCCATCTCCTCTCACCTGTCTTTGTGCTTGTCTCCACCCCCCACCAGGTGTCTCCATCTCCTCTCACCTGTCTTTGTGCTTGTCTCCACCCCCCACCAGGTGTCTCCATCTCCTCTCACCTGTCTTTGTGCTTGTCTCCACCCCCCACCAGGTGTCTCCATCTCCTCTCACCTGTCTTTGTGCTTGTCTCCACCCCCCACCAGGTGTATCCATCTCCCCTCACCTGTCTTTGTGCTGGTCTCCACCCCCCACCAGGTGTATCCATCTCCCCTCACCTGTCTTTGTGCTGGTCTCCACCCCCCACCAGGTGTCTCCCATCTCCTCTCACCTGTCTTTGTGCTTGTCTCCACCCCCCACCAGGTGTCTCCATCTCCTCTCACCTGTCTTTGTGCTTGTCTCCACCCCCCACCAGGTGTCTCCATCTCCTCTCACCTGTCTTTGTGCTTGTCTCCACCCCCCACCAGGTGTATCCACCTCCCCTCACCTGTCTTTGTGCCTGTCTCCACCCCCACCAGGTGTCTCCCATCTCCCCTCACCTGTTTTTGTGCCTGTCTCCACCCCCCTCCAGGTGTCTCCCATCTCCTCTCACCTGTCTTTGTGCCTGTCTCCACCCCCACCAGGTGTCTCCCATCTCCCCTCACCTGTCTTTGTGCCTGTCTCCACCCCCCTCCAGGTGTCTCCCATCTCCTCTCACCTGTCTTTGTGCTTGTCTCCACCCCCCACCAGGTCTCCCATCTCCCCTCACCTGTCTTTGTGCTGGTCTCCACCCCCCACCAGGTGTCTCCCATCTCCTCTCACCTGTCTTTGTGCCTGTCTCCACCCCCACCAGGTGTCTCCATCTCCTCTCACCTGTCTTTGTGCCTGTCTCCACCCCCCACCAGGTGTCTCCCATCTCCCCTCACCTGTCTTTGTGCCTGTCTCCACCCCCCACCAGGTGTCTCCCATCTCCTCTCACCTGTCTTTGTGCCTGTCTCCACCCCCCACCAGGTGTCTCCATCTCCTCTCACCTGTCTTTGTGCCTGTCTCCACCCCCCACCAGGTGTCTCCCATCTCCTCTCACCTGTCTTTGTGCCTGTCTCCACCCCCACCAGGTGTCTCCATCTCCTCTCACCTGTCTTTGTGCTTGTCTCCACCCCCCACCAGGTCTCCCATCTCCCCTCACCTGTCTTTGTGCTGGTCTCCACCCCCCACCAGGTGTCTCCCATCTCCTCTCACCTGTCTTTGTGCCTGTCTCCACCCCCACCAGGTGTCTCCATCTCCTCTCACCTGTCTTTGTGCCTGTCTCCACCCCCCACCAGGTGTCTCCCATCTCCCCTCATCTGTCTTTGTGCTTGTCTCCACCCCCCTCCAGGTGTCTCCATCTCCTCTCACCTGTCTTTGTGCCTGTCTCCACCCCCCACCAGGTGTCTCCCATCTCCCCTCACCTGTCTTTGTGCCTGTCTCCACCCCCCCCCCCCCCCCCCCCACCAGGTGTCTCCCATCTCCCCTCACCTGTCTTTGTGCCTGTCTCCACCCCCCACCAGGTGTCTCCCATCTCCCCTCACCTGTCTTTGTGCCTGTCTCCACCCCCCACCAGGTGTCTCCCATCTCCCCTCACCTGTCTTTGTGCCTGTCTCCACCCCCCCCCCCCACCAGGTGTATCCATCTCCCCTCACCTGTCTTTGTGCCTGTCTCCACCCCCCACCAGGTGTCTCCCATCTCCCCTCATCTGTCTTTGTGCTTGTCTCCACCCCCCACCAGGTGTCTCCCATCTCCCCTCACCTGTTTTTGTGCCTGTCTCCACCCCCCACCAGGTGTCTCCCATCTCCCCTCACCTGTCTTTGTGCCTGTCTCCACCCCCCACCAGGTGTCTCCCATCTCCCCTCATCTGTCTTTGTGCCTGTCTCCACCCCCCACCAGGTGTCTCCCATCTCCTCTCACCTGTCTTTGTGCTTGTCTCCACCCCCCACCAGGTGTCTCCATCTCCTCTCACCTGTCTTTGTGCTTGTCTCCACCCCCCACCAGGTCTCCCATCTCCCCTCACCTGTCTTTGTGCTGGTCTTCACCCCCCACCAGGTGTCTCCATCTCCCTTCATTATCTCCTGTGTATTTATTCCTATGTTTTCTGTTTGTCTGTTGCCAGTTCGTCTTGTCCCCTCCTACCAGTGTGTTCCCGTGGTTCCCGTGGTTCCCGTGGTTCCCGTGGTTCCCGTGGTTCCCGTGCGCTGGGTTTTCTAAGTCTTCCCTGTTCTGACCTTCCTACCTGTCCTGAATCTGATCCTGCCTGCTGTCCTGTACCTGTCCTGTACCTGTCCTGTACCTGTCCTGTACCTGTCCTGAATCTGATCCTGCCTGCTGTCCTGTACCTGTCCTGTACCTGTCCTGTACCTGTCCAGTACCTGTCATGGACCTGTCCTGTACCTGTACCTGTACCTTTCCTGTACCTGTCCTGTACCTGTCCTGTACCTGTCCTGTACCTGTCCTGTACCTGTCCTGAATCTGATCCTGCCTGCGTCCTGTACCTGTCCTGAATCTGATCCTGCCTGCTGTCCTGTACCTGTCCTGTACCTGTCATGTACCTGTCCTGTACCTGTCATGTACCTGTCATGTACCTGTCCTGTACCTTTCCTGTACCTGTCCTGCACCTGTCCTGTACCTGTCATGAACCTGTCATGTACCTGTCCTGTACCTTTCCTGTACCTGTCCTGAATCTGATCCTGCCCGCCGTCCTGTACCTGTCCTGTACCTGTCCTGAATCTGATCCTGCCTGCTGTCCTGTACCAGTCCTGTACCTGTCCTGTACCTGTCCTGAATCTGATCCTGCCTGCCGTCCTGTACCTGTCCTGAATCTGATCCTGTACCTGTCCTGTACCTGTCCTGAATCTGATCCTGCCTGCTGTCCTGTACCAGTCCTGTACCTGTCCTGTACCTGTCCTGAATCTGATCCTGCCCGCCGTCCTGTACCTGTCCTGTACCTGTCCTGAATCTGATCCTGCCTGCCGTCCTGTACCTGTCCTGAATCTGATCCTGCCCACCGTCCTGTACCTGTCCTGTACCTGTCCTGTATCTGATCCTGCCCGCCGTCCTGTACCTGTCCTGTACCTGTCCTGAATCTGATCCTGCCCGCCGTCCTGTACCTGTCCTGAATCTGATCCTGCCCGCCGTCCTGTACCTGTCCTGAATCTGATCCCGCCCACCGTCCTGTACCTGTCCTGAATCTGATCCTGCCTGCTGTCCTGTACCTGTCCTGTACCTGTCCTGAATCTGATCCTGCCTGCTGTCCTGTACCTGTCCTGTACCTGTCCTGAATCTGATCCTGCCTGCTGTCCTGTACCTGTCCTGAATCTGATCCTGAATCTGATCCTGCCCGCTGTCCTGTACCTGTCCTGAATCTGATCCTGAATCTGATCCTGCCTGCTGTCCTGTACCTGTCCTGAATCTGATCCTGAATCTGATCCTGTCTGCTGTCCTGTACCTGTCCTGAATCTGATCCTGAATCTGATCCTGCCTGCTGTCCTGTACCTGTCCTGAATCTGATCCTGAATCTTATCCTGCCTGCTGTCCTGTACCTGTCCTGAATCTGATCCTGAATCTGATCCTGCCTGCTGTCCTGTACCTGTCCTGAATCTGATCCTGCCTGCTGTCCTGTACCTGTCCTGAATCTGATCCTGAATCTGATCCTGCCTGCTGTCCTGTTCCTGTCCTGAATCTGATCCTGAATCTGATCCTGCCTGCTGTCCTGTACCTGTCCTGAATCTGATCCTGAATCTGATCCTGCCTGCTGTCCTGTACCTGTCCTGAATCTGATCCTGAATCTGATCCTGCCTGCTGTCCTGTACCTGTCCTGAATCTGATCCTGAATCTGATCCTGAATCTGATCCTGCCTGATGTCCTGTACCTGCTTAACTCTGATTTGGATTACGACCTTTCGCCTGCCCCTTGAACTGTAATGAACTCTGAGACTCGTACTATCCGGCTCCTGTGTCTGCATCTGGGTCTTAGCCTGAGCCGTGATTGATGAGAGAATACCAAGAGTGTGCAAAGCTGTTATCAAGGCAAAGAGTGGCTACTTTAAAGAATCTAAAAATATGTTTAGATTTTAATGCTTTTTTTTGGTTACTACATGATTCCATATGTGTTATTTCATAGTTCTGATGTCTTCAATATTATTCTACAATGTAGGAAATAAAGAAACACCCTTGAATGAGGAGGTGTGTCCAAGCTTTGGACTGGTACTGTATATGTAATGGGATGTATAGACATTATGGACAGTTTAAATAGTATATCTGTAGAATACATAGAATAGTGTATATATATGGGATGTATAGACATGACAGTATGTGGATAGTATATATATATATATGTGATGGGATGTATAGACATGACAGTATGTGGATAGTATATATATGGGATGTATAGACGGTGAAGACCGCTTCTCAAGCCACATTAATAAATCAGTACCAGTCAGGTGTATGAAAGCCCAGGTAGTGAGCATCTCTGAACTGAAAGGTGTGTGTGTGTCAGGGTGTGTGAAAGCCCAGGTAGTGAGTGTCTCTGAACTGAAAGGTGTGTGTGTGTCAGGGTGCGTGAAAGCCCAGGTAGTGAGCATCTCTGAACTGAAAGGTGTGTGTGTGTCAGGGTGTGTGAAAGCCCAGGTAGTGAGTGTCTCTGAACTGAAAGGTGTGTGTGTGTCAGGGTGTGTGAAAGCCCAGGTAGTGACCGTCTCTGAACTGAAAGGTGTGTGTGTGTCAGGGTGTGTGAAAGCCCAGGTAGTGACCGTCTCTGAACTGAAAGGTGTGTGTGTGTCAGGGTGTGTGAAAGCCCAGGTAGTGACCGTCTCTGAACTGAAAGGTGTGTGTGTGTCAGGGTGTGTGAAAGCCCAGGTAGTGACCGTCTCTGAACTGAAAGGTGTGTGTGTGTCAGGGTGTGTGAAAGCCCAGGTAGTGACCGTCTCTGAACTGAAAGGTGTGTGTGTGTCAGGGTGTGTGAAAGCCCAGGTAGTGACCGTCTCTGAACTGAAAGGTGTGTATGTCAGGGTGTGTGAAAGCCCAGGTAGTGACCGTCTGAACTGAAAGGTGTGTGTGTGTCAGGGTGTGTGAAAGCCCAGGTAGTGACCGTCTCTGAACTGAAAGGTGTGTGTGTGTCAGGGTGCGTGAAAGCCCAGGTAGTGACCGTCTCTGAACTGAAAGGTGTGTGTGTCAGGGTGTGTGAAAGCCCAGGTAGTGACCGTCTCTGAACTGAAAGGTGTGTGTGTGTCAGGGTGTGTGAAAGCCCAGGTAGTGACCGTCTCTGAACTGAAAGGTGTGTGTGTCAGGGTGCGTGAAAGCCCAGGTAGTGACCGCCTCTGAACTGAAAGGTGTGTGTGTCAGGGTGTGTGAAAGCCCAGGTAGTGAGCATCTGAACTGAAAGGTGTGTGTGTCAGGGTGTGTGAAAGCCCAGGTAGTGACCGTCTCTGAACTGAAAGGTGTATGTGTGTCAGGGTGTGTGAAAGCCCAGGTAGTGACCGTCTCTGAACTGAAAGGTGTGTGTGTGTCAGGGTGTGTGAAAGCCCAGGTAGTGACCGTCTCTGAACTGAAAGGTGTGTGTGTGTCAGGGTGTGTGAAAGCCCAGGTAGTGACCATCTCTGAACTGAAAGGTGTGTGTGTGTCAGGGTGTGTGAAAGCCCAGGTAGTGACCGTCTGAACTGAAAGGTGTGTGTGTGTCAGGGTGTGTGAAAGCCCAGGTAGTGACCGTCTCTGAACTGAAAGGTGTGTGTGTGTCAGGGTGCGTGAAAGCCCAGGTAGTGACCGTCTCTGAACTGAAAGGTGTGTGTGTGTCAGGGTGTGTGAAAGCCCAGGTAGTGACCGTCTCTGAACTGAAAGGTGTGTGTGTGTCAGGGTGCGTGAAAGCCCAGGTAGTGACCATCTCTGAACTGAAAGGTGTGTGTGTGTCAGGGTGTGTGAAAGCCAAGGTAGTGACCATCTCTGAACTGAAAGGTGTGTGTGTGTCAGGGTGTGTGAAAGCCCAGGTAGTGACCATCTCTGAACTGAAAGGTGTGTGTGTGTCAGGGTGTGTGAAAGCCCAGGTAGTGACCGTCTGAACTGAAAGGTGTGTGTGTGTCAGGGTGTGTGAAAGCCCAGGTAGTGACCGTCTCTGAACTGAAAGGTGTGTGTGTGTCAGGGTGCGTGAAAGCCCAGGTAGTGAGCGTCTCTGAACTGAAAGGTGTGTGTGTCAGGGTGTGTGAAAGCCCAGGTAGTGACCGTCTCTGAACTGAAAGGTGTGTGTGTGTCAGGGTGCGTGAAAGCCCAGGTAGTGACCATCTCTGAACTGAAAGGTGTGTGTGTGTCAGGGTGTGTGAAAGCCCAGGTAGTGACCATCTCTGAACTGAAAGGTGTGTGTGTGTCAGGGTGTGTGAAAGCCCAGGTAGTGACCGTCTGAACTGAAAGGTGTGTGTGTGTCAGGGTGTGTGAAAGCCCAGGTAGTGACCGTCTCTGAACTGAAAGGTGTGTGTGTGTCAGGGTGCGTGAAAGCCCAGGTAGTGACCGTCTCTGAACTGAAAGGTGTGTGTGTGTCAGGGTGTGTGAAAGCCCAGGTAGTGACCGTCTCTGAACTGAAAGGTGTGTGTATGTCAGGGTGTGTGAAAGCCCAGGTAGTGACCGTCTCTGAACTGAAAGGTGTGTATGTCAGGGTGTGTGAAAGCCCAGGTAGTGACCGTCTCTGAACTGAAAGGTGTGTGTGTGTCAGGGTGTGTGAAAGCCCAGGTAGTGACCGTCTCTGAACTGAAAGGTGTGTGTGTGTCAGGGTGTGTGAAAGCCCAGGTAGTGACCGTCTCTGAACTGAAAGGTGTGTGTGTCAGGGTGTGTGAAAGCCCAGGTAGTGACCGTCTCTGAACTGAAAGGTGTGTGTGTGTCAGGGTGTGTGAAAGCCCAGGTAGTGACCGTCTCTGAACTGAAAGGTGTGTGTGTCAGGGTGTGTGAAAGCCCAGGTAGTGACCGTCTCTGAACTGAAAGGTGTGTGTGTGTCAGGGTGTGTGAAAGCCCAGGTAGTGACCGTCTCTGAACTGAAAGGTGTGTGTGTCAGGGTGTGTGAAAGCCCAGGTAGTGACCGTCTCTGAACTGAAAGGTGTGTGTGTGTCAGGGTGTGTGAAAGCCCAGGTTGTGACCGTCTCTGAACTGAAAGGTGTGTGTGTGTCAGGGTGTGTGAAAGCCCAGGTTGTGACCGTCTCTGAACTGAAAGGTGTGTGTGTGTCAGGGTGTGTGAAAGCCCAGGTAGTGACCGTCTGAACTGAAAGGTGTGTGTGTGTCAGGGTGTGTGAAAGCCCAGGTAGTGACCGTCTCTGAACTGAAAGGTGTGTGTGTGTCAGGGTGCGTGAAAGCCCAGGTAGTGACCGTCTCTGAACTGAAAGGTGTGTGTGTGTCAGGGTGTGTGAAAGCCCAGGTGGTGACCGTCTCTGAACTGAAAGGTGTGTGTGTGTCAGGGTGTGTGAAAGCCCAGGTAGTGACCGTCTCTGAACTGAAAGGTGTGTGTGTCAGGGTGCGTGAA